>NW_008630009.1:374811-386659 GCF_000691845.1 Merops nubicus | reverse complement strand
TATATATATAAAATATGTATAGATGTTGAAAAGTAACCTATTCTCTGTTCTGTATCCCAGTGCCAGCAGCAGACCTGATTGAGGTGCTCCAAAAATGGCCATTTGATAAAAGTCCTAATAGGAAGGACTCAACAGGAAAAACCCAGAATGAATTAGAGTGCCAAGACATGCCTAACATCACTGAGTTTATATATGTTTCATTAAACTGAGGCTTGACAGCTTTATGAGGAAAGATTGTGTGTTGCAGGGTATGAAGAACCTGTAATACTGCCAAGGCTGATCAGGTCCTGTGCCATACAGCCTATTTAATAGACAAATATTTGCACAGTGAAAATGTCATTTTAAACGACTGGTTTGATAATCCCTTAAGCTTTTAAATGATCTACAAAGTCTGGAAATTCTAAAAATCTAGTGGCACATTAGATAATCATAGCAAATAAAAAAAGATGGGTTAAGAGCTGTTCCTAAATTAGGGAATTTTTGGTGGCTCCTGCTGCTGCTTTTACCCAGGAGTTTTCTGCTGTGTTTGTTGAGGACCTTAGCTGGAATTGGACCGATGTCTGTTCTGTCTGTTGCAGGTCTGATTTATGTTCTACATCCACATTCAGTTTGCAGGACACTTACTTTGCACTTAGGCTGTGGGTCTAAATACTTTTGTGTTCAATCTTGCCTTGCCTACTTGAAAAATGAGTAGTAGCAATGAGTAAAATCAAGGCTCTTTTCATAGCTTTGCTTTTTTTTTCCATTACCTTCTGTAATATGAAGAAGACTATCAGCTTATGTTTGTGTATTGACAAGTTAATGAGTCCATCAGAATTGGTCTGTAAGTTAATCAGGTATTTTTGATTATCAGAATGATGCCCCAGATTCTTGCCATGTGTTTATCCCACTGCAACCTCACAGTCTTGGTAATTTTGTATGGAAAACCCAGGCTATGTAGAGCACATACATGTGACTATAACCAACGTAGCAGTTAAAGGAGATTAATGAGTAAAGCTAGTTCCATTTGACTGATTCCTTGTTCTAGCTGCTGTATAAAGCAACACTTGATTTTTCCTTTAACAGAGCTGGGACTGAGACCTTTCATTTCATCCTTTCCCTTTTAGTCTTTACTTCTCTGATCCATGACCTTATCTTGCTTTTGCCCCTCATCTCCACAAAAGTCAGTGGCCAGTTTGATCTTGGAAAGAAAGAGAGATCAGAACATAAGAGGTCTATATGATGCCACTTACTTGAGAATGCAGATCTGAAAAAGCTGATAGTAAACTAGAGAAACAGGGGAGCAAAGGCAAAACATTCCAAGAAAGAGAAGGCTGAAGGCATGACAAGAAAGCAATAACATATAAAAGGATAAATACAGAATGTATTTTCCTCTCTCATACGTGCGTTTAACCGAGAGGTTAGGACATAGCAGGTGATTTAGTAAATGTCACAAAGATAATCAGAATGAAATGGTTACAAAGGGATTTAAATAATAGCAAAGCTGCCCAGGTTCTGATTAAAAATAGCATTGTGTGTCACTAGGTACATATTTTGCCTAGATTGTATATTAAAGATGAAACCTAAATGTAATAAATTCTCAAAAGAAAATTTGCATATTGCAAAGCAATATTTGGCATCCTGCATGATCAGATTTGGGGACAGATGCCCTCCACAGCATTTTAATACTAATTGCAGCACAGCGATGCATCAAGACTGGGCAAGGAATTTACTGGGGTGGGAAGCAGGAAGGGGGGAAAAAAAAATCTTGAGAATTGCATTAATGGAAACAGCAGGCAGGTGGCAATAACCAAATAGCTTTAATTGTCCAGGGAGCTCATGGGATTCAATTTGCTGTGATTATTACCCATGTGTTGTAAGGAAGAAACAGCAAATTAAATAGAATGACACCAATGGTAGTAAACTATACCATAGGATTCCCATAGAGAGCTCACAGCAGTTCTGTCCTCAAGGACACTGTGCTTTAGGTAATTTTGTCCTGAAGAAAACAGCATGGAGATGCCAGTCAGGCAATGAAACACAGTTATTATTGGCACATACATGCAGCCCAGCCTAGTAAACCAGATGTATTTTGATTTTGGATAGACTGAAAAGCTTGCAGATCCACAGTGCAGTGGATTGATTTCTCCTTTAGAACTCTCCTCGACACTATTTAATAGCTTACCCTGAAACAGTGTTGCTATTAATTGCTCTTCTTGTCTATATAAAGCCACACGAGGAGACCACTTGAGACCACCCATCTCCAGACTGCCTTGACCTAGCAGCTCAATAGTTTTCACAGTCCAGAAAGTTTTCAGCATTAAAAACAAAATAAAACAAACAAAAAAAATAATAAAAAATGTTGTTTCTAACTGAAACTTAACTTAGGCCTATTGAGATTTTGAGAGAAAGCTCATTCAGGGCAGCTTGTATTCCCCTAACTTACCTTATTCACAGAGAACATTGGTGATGCACCTTCAAGTCTAATTCGGAGCTGCAGGAGGAACTCGGACTGGTATTTATCTGACTAAACACAGACAATTAGTGCCACTGGAGATTGCTTTAGCTTTCTCACCTGACATCCACTGTCCTTCCAGGTGGGCATAGGTCATCTTCTAGGACTGCAGTTCTCTCTCTGATATCTGCAGAAAAAATGTC
The DNA here is from genome assembly GCF_000691845.1 of Merops nubicus. Classification (NCBI taxonomy): domain Eukaryota; kingdom Metazoa; phylum Chordata; class Aves; order Coraciiformes; family Meropidae; genus Merops; species Merops nubicus. Next base: position 384,022 of record NW_008630009.1, on the reverse strand, counting down.
TGATATGAAGGTATTTGAAATGGTGCTGGAATCCCATAATTAGAGAGCTGAATGTTGTCTCAGCCTTCTATATGCTCTATGGATGCCTCAGTCAATATATTGCAGGTTTTCTATAAGTTGCCTACAAGAGGCTAGGGATGGATCTCTCAAAGTGTTTGCTCTTGGTGTTGCTCTGTTGTGTATAAATGAATATATATCTCACGATAAAAGAAGGTTTTGCTTCCCAGACTGAAAGGTAAACTATTTGCTGGGGGTGAGAGAGATTGTGGGGCTTCAATTCCTGGTATGAATCGGGCAGAGCAGATTTGAACCCAGATCTTCCACATCCTCAGGAAGTGCCTTAATCATTAGGCTTTCAGCTAATCACAGGCTCTGAGTTAATTTGTGCCAGACCTTAATTATTTGAAAGTAATGCATTTCTGCAGAGAAGCTTTGATTTTGAAAGAAATGGCATTTCTAAAATGAAAAATCATTTTCAATAAAAGAATCCTAACTAATTAGGACATTGATTGCTGTGAGTCTTTCAGAGAGGATATTCCCTCTTCTTTCAAAGGGGACACATTCAGGAAACAAGGACAGAGTTTGGCTTTGAAATAAAAGAATATTAATGACTGGATCTCTACTTCTCAAGGGAGAAACTTATAAATAGCTTAGAATGGATGCCCAGCTAGAAATTCCCATGCTGCATATCCAGGCTAGTTTCACAGTTCAGCTTTGGGTACGTGGGTATCTCAGATGCCAGGCTTGCTGACTCAGAATTATCTTTGTTTGGTGGATTCTCTTCCTGGCACTTCCCCACGTTTTCCACAGGATAATAGCTAAATGTATTCCAGTGAAGCATCTGAATAACAATCTTCACCAGGAGGACTAAAAGATGATGTAAAATCTGCACAGACAATTTGATACTGATCCTAGTTTATATCTGTGAAGTGTTAATTGAAGCCTTTACTATAGACATGTTATTTAGTTTGCCTGACAAGATACTACGGTCTAGCAGCCAAATATAAAAACCCCCACATTAATACTCAACTCTAATCTTTAGAGTAATTGGATCAATTTATAGATTTGGCTCAGCATATAGATTTTGGAAAACTTATTTTAGAGTCTGCACTGGGAGCATGCTTAGACACTTTAAATGTATTATACTGTTTTGATTTATGGCACCATTAACTTAAAAAAAACCCACAGAAATTTGGAAAACAAACTTCATATACCATGTATCTCAAGTAACTTTTGTAGCTCTCTTTTTTATTTAATAACAAAATGAAATAAACACCTTCCTCTCTCTGTTTCATTATCCTTTAAAATCAGTCTTATAAGCTAAAAATGTCCAGTGGTGGGTATTCTCTTAAAACAGCTTCACATGAATTTTCTGCACTAAATAAACAATTCTTACATACAGCTACTGCCTCTGGCAACTATCCATCATTCTTTAATAAGCAATAGCATGTGATTTACAGAACATACAATAAAGAATTTAGAAATTAAGTACTTGAAACCTATACAAATTGCCTAATTTTGAATACCTTAGCAATTGTGTATAGTTAGTATGACAGGTTACTCAACACTTACAAGCAGTAGGTAATATCCTGGTGTATGCTAATAATAACAGCAGTAGGCACAAATAGCCCTCTCTGTGTTTGTCTCAATACCTCATGTGGTGATAGCCAAATTACAATTTGGAATTGAATTAACTTCTTTGTGTTTTTTACAATCATTTATTCTGAAAATAGAAGAGAATTGAAGGGATAAGAAAATGAAAAGTAGTATGTGTCTGGTGTGGTTCTGTGAGTTCTCTGTGTCAATAAGGGCAGAGTTTCTTTATTGTCTCTTCTTATAGTCATATGTATTGACTTTTTTTGATACAGAGGCCAAATCCCAGTAGGAGCACAAAGGTGCTTGACTGATGTTATTATATTGTCATGAGAAGAGCACTTGGCTCACAAAAAGCAGGACCATAATGGCCCCTTTAGTAGCTAGAGCATTACTTCAGAATGCTGTGTTGTTTCAGAGCTGTTGTGGTGCAGGAATGAACAGTTGTGGTCACATTCCCCATAGGATCAATGATATTGGAGACTGGACAAAGCAAGAGGCTGAGATTCAGTGTTGCTTCTAGTGATACCAATAACTTGGCTGCTCTGTGGAAATCTAACCTTTGCCTTTAGACTTAACATAGTCTCTTCAGACTACCAATTAATTTTCTTTTCCTGGAGGTCTTATTGAACCTATTAATTGTCAGAATATGCTGTTGAACTAAAATGTTTTTGACCAAGGTATTGCCTGGTAAAACAATGCCTAGACCAGGGTAACCCAATGTCTGTAGCACCAGCCAAGTGAAGATCTGTTTTGTGGACTTTTATGGATTATTAAATCATTTGGTTTTAATTGTGCTTTGACAGAATGATAGTGGATGGCTGTTAAATTACTAGCAGTTTGTATTTATAAAAACATGTTTGTGACAGACCTGTACAGTTCTAAAACTGAAATGTATTGATGTGTGTTAGTGGAAGACCAATCAGTGCCCCACAGTTAAAGTAAACTAGTGTAAAACAAATAAGAAGAGGGGGATTATTTCCCATTATCCTGAGAACATTCTCTTCCAGCTTCATGAGAGGCTGAAACCATAGTACATATACAAAGTACTCACCTTTTGCTGTTGTTTTAATGGTGGAGACCTACATCAAAATGTCAGGGTTCAAATGCAGTGGTGGTGCAAGATCTGGGGAGTTGAGGAGAGACATTAAATCTTTATATTTTCCCTTTAGGAAATAGCAGCAGAATAATAAGATGCTATGTTTAAGAGAAAAGAGAAACAAAAAGAGAATTTTCATTGTCTAGTAGTGGCAACATAACAACTTTGCTATAGGCTGTGTGTTTCAAAGGTGTTCTTGAGCATGTTCCTGCACCATGTAATAAATGATGAGACTGAACTTGGATGTACCTCAGCTCCACTGAAGTAGGATGAGAACAGGGACATTTTAGTTTTAGGTGGCTGCAGTCTCTCTGCTGAAGTTCAGGCATCAGAAGAAGGAAGCTGCCCAGTCCAGTGATCAGCATCTGATTGAGAGAGAAGCTGGTGAGGTGAAATTGAGATCCATGTGCTGAACATAGGAGTGGGTGAAGCCTGCCTCCCAAACAGAGTGCTTTCCTTGTGGAAATCTTGTGTATGGGCACTGTGGATGGATGTTTCTGATGTACAGATTATCACAGTAACAGCAAAAAATTACTTTTCATTAATAAAGCTTTCTTGTTAAATCCTCTTACAGTGTTTCAAGCTTAATGTTCCCATGGCTGGCATGGTACTGCTTCACAGGAGTGATCTTTGGGAAATCAGTTCATTCATTTAAAACTGGTCACATTTTTAAAACCAAGCTTTAATGGTCTGAAAAGTAAAATGCATCTGATGCCAGCAACAGGTATTTTTTGCTATGCAGTATTTATTTAAAACCTTTAGCAGTAATGTATTTTTAAACATATATTTGAACTTTTTGGTTCTGTTCAGGGAAAGGAAAATTTAACTCTGTAGCATTTAGCAGTCACAATTATGAAGTGTTTCATGTAACAAATATAGCATGTAATGGTGATGTTTATGCTGTAAAAGCATTTATGCTTTATATATGTGTACATAAAATCGTAACAGTAATCACATGGATGTTAATCAAAAGTAAAGAGGTGCCATCCGTGATGGGTAGGTACCATTCAGATGAGTGCCTTTTGATAAAGCAGCGTAGAAAAATATCATCCAAGATAATCAGAAATAAGTACTCTTAAGAAAGAATCAGAAATACATCTTATATTAACTGAGATTCTTATTGCTTTATGTGAAGGCAGTGAAAAAGAACTTGCTTGATAGTGTTGAAATGGACTTGGCTTATCCAGCTGGAATGCATTGAAAATACAGTTCAGTGACCTCTGAGCAGGATGCCACATAAGTCAAGCTGTGTGTGAGTAACATTATGGAATGAATGTCCAACCTCAGTCCTCTAATCCTGATACAACGAGATGTGGAGATATTTAATGCCTAATTAAAGATACCAACTGGCTGCTCTGTGCCATTATATACAACGTTGGTCTTTCCAGGGCTGTCAGTATAATGTTGAGCAAAGCAGTGTAGGGTGCCTGAGAGAATTCAGCCTGGAGAATTTGGAATTTGAATGTAAAATGAATTCATTATTTTTCACAGATGTAATTCTGCTCATAAATGGTAAGGAGAAAATTAGTCCTGCCATGTTTTCAGAAGAAATTTTTGTCTATACGTCTTTATTTGATTCTTTCAGCAAAACTTAGCTGGAAATGCTTGGAAGAAAATTAGACGTAGTTAACTCCTAATCATTGTGTTTATATACTAACAAAAAAACGTCCTCCTGTGATGTGTTCATGAGATTCATATGTTACACAGCTCTTAAAGAATCAAACAGTCTCATTAAAAAATGCTGTTAGTAGCTTGAACTTCTATGTGGACCATCTTTGATTTGAATAAATTAACATTTAGGAATTATTTGTCTCATTACAACTGGAACATGGGTATTTATCAGAAAGAAGTCATGGCTGGATTCAATAATACTGTCCTGCAATGAGATGAGATGTTATGTTGTGCTTTGCTTTATGTGCTTGTTTACCTGAGATATTTCTTCACACACACAGATTTATAATGTGCCATCCAAAAAATATGCCCTGGTTGCAGGAAGTCTGGTAAGCAGTGCCTGAAGTCAACTGAGACTCAGTTCTTTGCAGTACATACAGATAACAACAAGTTTAATTCTGTAAAAAATGTAGTAGCCCACTTCTCCAGGACCTAAGCCCAGTGTCACTGTTGTCTGGGGTAAATTTGAAAAAAAATTCTACTAGGAAATAATTTGTGAGAGGAAGAATGTAAATGTTTAATATCTTGTTTCACAACCCTGTTTAATGTCTTTGGGGTTTTGTTGCTAATAAAAATTCTTGCAAGATTTTTATTTAATTGGAATTAACCTGCTCCTGCTTAAAAATCCAAAATAATAATAACCACCAAATTCATCATGTGATCATTTCCACTGCAGTTTGCTGAGATATCACAAGTAAGGAGCTTTGGCAGTGAGCAACTGGAGTTGCTCCAGTTTTTGCTAGAGTTTGAAAGACTTTCATAAATATCAAAGTTCTATAATTAATTCTTAATTATTACTTATAATTAATTTTAAAATGGAGAAAGGAAATAAATACAGAAGTTATGATGGAGATCTCTTTTTTCCAGGACTGCTGAGCAAGCCTTTGAAATTATCCTGGCTCAGACATTTAGGAATCCACATTCGATATTTAATACATCCATACAGAGCCTCTGTTTGTTCTTTTTGAAAGGGCTGAAGATCTATCTTGAAGAAATCTTTGACTAACTGGGAAAGCTTCCAAAATTTTTGGCAATGTATGTTTGAATTCTTTGCCTATATCCAGTTCAGAAAGCTTTGGGAATTATGAATAGAAAATGAGATCTTCACAACAATCTGAGCTGGTTAAGAAATACAGAAAAAATCAGTTGTAATGTCTAGATGAGACAAATATTTAATAATAGTAACAATAATGGGGAGAAGCAGAAAAGAAATAACTTCAATTCCAGAATTTTATAATGTTGTAATATCTTATTTTCATGTTTCAATATTCTTATTTTTGCTTGCTGCAGCAGTGAGTGTTACAGACATGGATGGATTGTGTTTATTGCCTAGGCTGACGGTTGTTATATCATCTCTAATACATTTCCACAGAGGAACCTGCTATTTATTATATAATTTTAGTATCAATGCATTATGGGAAGTGAAGGGCAGTTATATATCCCCGTTCCTCCTGGGAACTGAGGGCAAAAGCAGTGAAACTACAAGTCCTTTGAAGGTGAAGGCAAATGAAAGAGGCTTAAAGTAAAACGGTTTGATTATATTTGGAGTAATGCAGGTTTGAATTGCACTTAACTGTAACAGTGGTTTAGAATTTGGAAACTGCTAGTGGGGTAGAGGAAAGGAAGACAAATTATTGCCCAAGGAGAAGATGGCAGAAAGAATTCAGCCATTTTCTATTTTGTTTGGCGGCAGTGAAGGATACAATACCTTTAAGAAACTAAGTTTTGTTAGTTCTGCTGGACACAGGAAAACATTGTGCTGAGAGCTAAGTGTTGTTTTCTTGTGCTAGCAATGCTCTACTGTTTACTGAGTATTAAAGGGAGTAGAAATGGGTTTTTTTTCCTAATATTTTGTCTATTTTTGGCATGCTTTTACAATATCTGTAAATATCCTTTTATACTTTTTCCTTCTCTTTTTAAATTCCAAAACTACTTTTGAGCAAAAATTAAACCAAGCTATTTTGCCTAAAGTGTAAATACTTTTCAGAGTTGTTAATGAAAGAATGACAACAGAAGATGAAAGAATAGAAAGGGGAAATGCAGTTTACAGATTCATCAATGCTCTTTCCTCTGTTATTACTGGCTAAAGAATTTGCATTCCATTTGATATACATCTAATAGATGATTTGGGAAATAAAGTACTTTACAAATACCTTAACGTTTTATCGGAACACTTCTCTTCTGTCTGTAAAACACCACATGCTAAAACACTCCTGATATTTACAGCACAAGTACCTGTGCCAAATGAAGTAATCAGGTGACCTGGTTGACTGTGTACAACTAATAGTACAATTAACAGTACCCAATTCGTTGTGCTGTAAAAGCTATTTATATCATTTCAGGGTATGCTCCCTGAGGTTTTAAAACCTGTTCATATGATAAATGTGCATTTCCTGTAAGGATAGTTAAAATGTCACTGCTCGAAAATCTTGGGACCTTCAGGGCTAGAAACAAATACTCTAAAACCCATTGGGAAGCTGGCAATGTTTAATCACTAGAGGAAAAAGCTCCCATTTCTAGCTCTGCAGAGTGGCCTAATATTGATTTTTAAACCCAACGCTCAATCTTTTTGGCTCAGTGTTTGGGGCCAATGTAACTTTAGGGAGGGAAAGGCTGTAATGGTGATGTTGATGAGAAGGAAGCCTGTTAAGGTGATAAATCTAAACGTCTTGTAGCTCTTGGATGTTTGACACGTTCAAAATATTTCTGGCAGAAATGAATTAATAGGTAGACTACACAGTCATAGAATCATGGGATCATTTAGGCTGGAAAAGACCGTTAAGATCATCGAGTCCAACCATTAAAGTCAAAGCTGTCTGGTCAGTACAATTCATTATCTGCCTCTGATTTTTATTGCAGGGATAACATTTCCATGTACATCTTTTAAGAGAAATGGGCAGTGCTACACCCCAGACTTTGGATGGGGTATCCTGCCAGCATCCCTGTCTGAGTTCCTGTAAGGTGATGTGCCTGGCTCCTATGGCTTAGGATGGTGTTACCTGAAAGGAGCCAAGGTAGGAGAAATAGCCTCAGACTCATGTGTTCAACCTGTTCCATGTTGGGGTTTTTTTCTGTATTTTTGTCCCTTTTTGCTTCTAAGCTCTTTATTTCTCTTTCCATAACTGTGCCACGTTTCAGATGTCCTTTGCTATTCACATTGCTGTGCCTTCAAAGCTTTGTTTCATTTGTCATTATCTCCCTGGTAGTCTCAGGTAGATTGGTGATTATTTTAACAGTCATTGAAATAAAATGTTGGACTGAAATATAGTTTTTTAAAAAATTAAATGATAAATACACTGCCAAATGAAATGATATATTTTGTGTTTATTCAGACAAAAATATTTCCTTCAATGCTACTTTTGTTATTCCCTTTGTTGAAAATATGCCTAAAAGAAAAAAAAACATAGTTTTGATACAATATTTTAAAAAAAATAATAATTAAATGTTTTGGCATATCCAACAAGCCCCAAAGTACTAATTATCCAGATTTATCACCAACCTCCTGTTTACTGTCTGATGCCAGGGATCAGTTCCTTTTTAAAAAGCTTAATTTAAAAGAAATACAACCAAAGAAGAAGAAACTGTCTCATCCAGGAAGGGAGATTATGAACCTCCAACTTGCTTGGGAAAAAAACCCCAGACAAACCTTTGCTGCTTACTCTGGCCTGTGGACCTTCTGAGTTATGGATCTTTCATAACCAGGGAAGGAACTTAGCACTCACCCTTCATGGGTGAAGTAGCCTATTCATATTCAGGAACAGGTAGCAAACAATTATAAATGGATTTTAAAAGATGTCAAGATTACAGTCTGGAAATATCAATTATTATGAACTGGTTTTATTTTCTTCCTCCCCCTCTACTTGTATTTCATACACAGGATCTAGCACTTAGACACCTAATATTGAAAAGAATGCTAGAATCATTAACAAGGCTACAGAAATAGTATTACCTTTACAATGAAAAATAATATTTTTTTTTAATGTACAAAAATTCTTCCCTAAGGAAGAAGTGGATAAGTTGCTATAGTACATTTCCTAGAATCATAGACTTGTTCTGATTGGAAGAGACCTTCAAGATCAAGTCTAACCATGTCCCTGCTAAACCATATCCTTCAGCACCACATTTCCATGGCTTTTAAATCCCCCTGGGCGTGGGGACTCCACCACTGCCCTGGGCAGCCTGGGCCAGAGTTTGACAACTCTTTCAGAAAAGAAATTGTTCCTAATGTCCAACTTAAACTTCCCCTGATGCAACTTGAGGCCATTTCCTCTTGTACTATTGCTTGTTTCTTGGGAGAAGACTCCAACCTCCTTTTAGGATGTTGTGGAGACTGTGTAGGTCTCCCCTGATCCTCCTGTTCTCCAGACTGAACAACCTCAGGTCCTTGAGCTGCACATAAGGCTTCTGCTCTGGATCATTTCAGCTGATTCTGACTATGATCACGTATGTCAGGCCTACAGTAATGGCACTACAGTTTGCACTTCCCTGGATATCACACCCTGTTACCATTTTTATAACTTGAGGTTGGTAAAAGGAAGACGTGCTCTACTCTACAACTGATCATAAAAACATAACATCACATATGTCATGTCCTGTCATGCCACGGATAGCAATGGTGTCCTCTTCAAGTTCCAATCCCCCTGAGAACTGCCCCCTTCTGAGAGGACAACCCTTCCTGAGCAGGATTCTTCCTTTGTAAAAGAGAACTAGAAAACACAGAACTAGACTCACCTGAGCCAACCTCAACCCTTAACTGACCCCTATTCACAGTCACTGGAGAGAGAGAGAGAGAGAAATAATCTACTCTTTCTGCTGATTAGAATCCTAACCTAGATGTCTCTATTAGCT
>NW_008630009.1:332925-374780 GCF_000691845.1 Merops nubicus | reverse complement strand
CAGGAATGAATCTCATCATGTGCAATTTGTCGCCTTAAGTTCAAATTTCAAGAAGGGTGCCCTGAAAGTCAGAATTTCTAGCTAGGATAATTAACATTCAAATGGCACCCACATGGAGCAGATTAGAGTCAACCTGTCATCTTTCTCAACTGCTCACCTAAGAGAACATCATTACCAGGGCACCAAGTAAAATAGCCTGAGGCTTCTTTAGGATCCATTTTGCAGCAGTTCTGTGAAAGAATGGAAACAGATGGAAGGAAGTGGATGGTAGCTGTGTGAGGCATCCAGTGCTAGTGCAGTTTTTGTCTCAAAAAAAAGAGAAAGAAAAGGACTGGAGTCTAGGAATGGATAATAGAGTTGCCAGGAGATAAAATGGTGGTGAAGGTATTTCTGTCAGGATGTGAAAAGACACACCTGGAATAGCACTACCCCTATTTTTGCTAATTTACAAGTAATATATTCTGCAAATGACATTCTGCTATACATTAGTAATAAAAAAGTTACCATTTTTCCTGCCTTATTTCCTTCTCCCCACTGTGGGATTAAAAATGCTAAGAGGAGGATCAGAAGAGGAAAGCTGAGGAGCTGTTGCTTGACGCTTTAACCCAGTCTGAAAACCCCACAGCACAGTATGACCATTCTTTCAGAAACCACAAATTGGCTTCTGGCAACACAGAATGGATAATAACCTTGCAAAAGCAAATTCTCTCCAAATACCTAGTTGTAGTAGCTGTTGAGTAACTGCATTTGTTTCAGATGTATGATGCTACTGCTGCAGAAGAACATTTTGACTATGGAGGCCCTCTAGAAGTGAAGTTTGCCTGATTCTCAGCAGGGAAGGAAGCCTGAAGGGCCTTTCAGCAACTGTTATTTTGAAGCTTTAAAAGAGCAGCTGGCAGGTCCATAAGCTTCTTAATGACTGTTTTGCTTGATACTGCAAAGATTGGCTTTTGTGTACTAAAAAGCTTTTGGTCTGCTCTTCAAGTTAACTCTTTCTATGTTGAAAGAGTTCTATAGATCAGTTGTGTCTTGTGTTTGCACATATACCTATATTTGTATTAATATAGAGCCATCTGTGTATATTTGCAAATACATACTGTTATACATATGTGTTTGTGCATTTTTAATGTATATAGGTGCATAATTTTTTTTCCATTGTTATTCTCAATTAGTTTTCTTCTCTGTTTTCTGCATCAGGAAGTAGACCACCTACCTATGAGTTTGAAATGACTTTCAGTCAGTCATTGCTAGAATACTGAGGTGGTAAAAGTGTACTGGTTACTAACAGGTTTAAACAACCGTCTTTGTTATGCTCCTGGGCCTAATCTTTGGTCACATCAAATTGCTGAAACTCTATGAAAATTGTTACATGGACTTTCCTGGAGCATTTTACGTGCTCTGAGGGTTTGACCTAAAAGCCTTGGGGCTGTAGTGGACCAGAATACACAGAAATCCTCAGGGCATCTCTGATAACTGAAACAACAGAAGAGGTTTTGGTCCTTTCTCCTCCTTTTTCAGGCATTACTGTGTGAATCTCTCAAAGCAGGTTCCTTGCATGTACCTCTTCCCCACGGTGCATGAGAATGTAAAGTCACAAAAATCAAGTGAGCCTCTTCAAGCCAACAATTCAGAGGGTGGCATAGGAATAAGAGATAAACTTTAGTCACTATAGTAGAAGAACCCAGCGTTTGATATTTTTTTTTTTTTAATTGAAAAAAGAATCAGTCCAGACTCTGACTGCAAACAAGGCAATATCAAACAAAAGAATCTTCGGAATGCCTGCAAGCTTTTTCATTCTTGGTGAGCTTCAACCAAAGGTGGCACTAGGGGATCACAAGTAACAGTTGTTATATACACCACAGTGCTCTGCATTCTCTCCCTGTAGTTGTCTTCTCTCCTTGATTCCTTTCCCTTGACACTTTTTCAGGTGATCTTTTCTAAGAATGGACAAGACTTGTCAATTTGATGTATGCTGGAGATAACAGATGTAGGAATGGTGATGGGGATGGAAAGCTATGTTAATCTCTTTTCTTCTTAATCCTGAAGGGATATCTACTTCCTATGTGTTTATCTGTGCAGGATGGTGTTAATTTTGGTAAGAAAGGTGTCTAGATTAAATTCTGGTTCCAAAAATCCTTCAGGAATGAGAGATGTTAAGATAGCAGTACTTTCTCCTCCTCTACATTATATCTACCAAACTCAAAATTCCTCCAGTCTTCTTGTGCTCCAACTCCATGTATCTTGAGGAGACTTCAGCAAGCACTCTGTTTTCATTGGTGGGCTTTGACAGTTGACCACTGGCTGTGTCTTTGGGAAGTTCTCTCATCTCCCGTCTGCTTACCTCTCTTTAAATTGGGATTGAATCCTGGTGAACAGAACATAAACTGCTGCTCAAAACACTTTCTGGGAGCTCCTGAACTGCTAAACTTTGTGTAAAATTAACCTGGAAACTGCAGGTGATGCAGCAGTCTACTTAAACAGAGTCTGCATCCTGTGGGACTGTAAGATAGTTACTCATTCCCTCTCAGGTTCCTAGGTTTTAATGCTCTTTCTGACAGATTTGAATGAACCCATCACCTCTAATTTTTAGAGGTGTTTAATAGCTCAAGATAACTAATTTGATAGTTTAAAATGACCACTGAAAGAAGACCTTGAGGCTGTTAGGGAACTCACTGAAGAAATATTTGTGTGTTCTGATGAGTAAATTTGATCCTGAATGACTTTGCCTCAGGTTTCCTAAAAGTAAAAGAGAGGTAATTAAAGTAAAAGAGAGTTAATTTTATTTACCTATCTGCAAGATTGTTGAAAGCCGTGACTAAATGATTTGTGTGAAGTATTACTAATTTAATCCATGTGACACGTGTTTTGTAGGCCAGCACCATATTAAAAACCTGACAAATTAGGTTGAATCAAGAATGCTGTCATGTTTTATCAAACAAGATAAAATCACCTTCATGTATGTCACCTTCTTCCAGTAATCTCCCTCCCCTTTTGATTTTACTTGTGCCCTTGAAAGTAATGTAAGAGATGAGATGAGTGCTGCTTGCATCTGAGCACAGCTGCCTGATGCTGTGTGCCAGCAGAGAGGTGAGGACACAGGTTTACTAATTCCACATTGAGCTTTGACAGATACTTCTTTTGAGTTGCATTTCATTGTGTAGCTCCCACGTGCAGAAAAATGCACCATTAATTCTTTTTAAAAAGGGCAGGGCATCATGTTCTCCACCCTAACGTGATACCTGTGCTCCTTGCCTCTACTTAAGACTTTGTTCCAGCACTTTTCTGTCAAGAATTCATAGGCACAAAGAGTTAATGTATTGCATGTGAAATGATGACTGCATCAATTAAAAAGTAGATGAGATTATGTTCTTTGCCTGCAGTACATGTTCTAGAGCTGCTTGTGCACTGCCAAGATCTTCCTGAGATGCAGGCAGTGTGCCACCTTGGTGCGTGCAGTATGAGAGGAGCTGCTGATGATGGGTGAGGGGAAAAACTCCCTTGTGTTGTGGGGAAAAAAACAGCCAGCCTTCCAAACAAGAGTGGGAGAGCATGGAAAATTGGGAGTTTGTATAGGTATCTTCCCTTTCCCTCCTTCCCTCTTTCCCTCCACAGCTCTTTATTTGTTTAAAGAATTGGTATGGTATGTGTGAACTGAACAAGTAAAGCCCTCCCTCCTGCCATGTGCTAATGACATGGTTTAAATCACTACCATGTGCTATGTTCTCTGTTCTGTTTACCAGACCACAGCAAATGCATCCTAGTAATGGTAAGGGCCTGATAGAAACTCAGAAAAGCAAAGGTACTCAAACCTGACCTTGAATCTTAGACCTAGTGTAATTATCTATAGATAATTTTGGTTTTGCTGTCTCAGAGAGAGACTGAAGGTCAAAAATGTTTGCCCATGGATATTGCTGAAGTAGCAATGTTGCAGATGATCGTGGATCTTTCTGAGGAAAATGTTGTTTTCAAAGAGAGCTGAAGAGAGAATTTTGGGCCAGGCTGCCCAGAGAAGTTGTGGAGTCTCCTTTTCTGGAGAGATCCCAAACCTGACTGGATGTAATCCTGGGCACCCTGCTGTGGGTGACCCTGCTGGAGCAGGGGGTTGGACGGGATGATCTCCAGAGGTCCTTTCCAACCTCCACCATTTGGTTATACATGGGAGTGTAGGTTCCCTAGCTGACTTGATTTCACAGCACGTGGTTGTCTTTCTATGGAGGGTACGTAGCAAATAGACACCCTTTTTGAAACACTGTATTTCTGACTACAGGAAAATTGAAACTTTTTTTCTCCTAGACCGCTTTTTTTTTCACTAGAAATAATTCTTCATGTGCTTACATTTTGTTAGGGTTGGAGAAGAAACAAGACAGCAATGAACATGACTTAAGGTAGGAGTAGGAGGAAAGCATATCCTCAAATTTGTTGATTGGTTACAAGATTGATTTTTTTTTTTTCTTTCTTTCTTTGCCTTCTGATTACAGCTTTAAGGAGTGTCTGTTCCTGTAGAGACCAAGATGAGTGCAAATGTAAATTGTTATTTATACTTCAAGGCAATTTTATGTCCTTAAAGTTCAGCTATTTGTGTTTTCTTCCTTATAGAAATTACGTCTGAATGGCCATGGTAAATTATTCCAGTATGTATTCATCTTAGTCTATTTTAGTGCCTCTTTCAAAAGCAAGTAAGAATAAGGTTGTTTTTTTCTGTTATTTGTAAAATATACAACTTATTGTCTCTCTCACAGGCAACTGAAAATCACGTTCAAGTTTAAATAATTATTTGGAATGCCTTATAGTGCAGTTTGGCAAGATTCTGATTGTCCTCTGGGTCATTTAAATTCTCCAGAATGACCAGGTCCCCAGCAATCATACTGTATGTACAGGATCAGGACCAAAAATTAGTTTTGCTTCCCAGTTGGATACGTATTAACCTACCATCTTAATAAAAGGGGAAGGGGGAACATCCATTCCACACCTATTCCTGGAAAATTCAGTCTGCATGATGAAAAGGCCCAGACTAACCTTTAACATTTTGTTTTCAAGAGAGAAACAGGCAGAATCTCTGCTGAGATATTTGGGATAGGTGCTTTGTTCAGACTGAAATGTGAAGAAGGTGCAGGTCTCTCAATTAGGCAAGAATTGTCCGGATATTCAGAATCTAAGGGAAAATAGGAATCCCTTAATCTGATTGAAACACATTGATGTTGCTTTTGAGCAGAGATGCGGATATTGTCACATTTCTTTTAGAATCAGCACAGTCTGAGGTCTTGTGGAACTGCTGATTTTACAAGATAAGGGATAAGGCACATTAGCTCCTTTGGGAGCAAGAGCAAGCTTTGGAACTGTAGCGTAAAAAACCCGCAAAGTTTAGGTATGGTAAAGACATTTTCATTTGAAAGCCAGCCACAGTTCAGTAAAAGGCTCATGCTGAACCTGAAATTTTGCCTGCTCTTTGTGTCACTCCATTAAAGTTCATGCGAGCATGAAGGCCTAAGCCTGTCTAAAATGATTTATTAGATGGAAGTCAAGAGCACTGAAGAAGATTAGAAAGAGCAGAATTCATGGGAATAGTCAAACCTGGCACTACTGGGATTGGCTGTTTCTTCTAGGAACAATGCAGTGTTAATCTTGGGAAACCCTAAAATGCATGGAGGAGCAGAAATACCATGCTAGCTTCTACTTGTTGTTGCTTATACCTGGGTGCTAATATTAAATATGTTATTAAAAAGTGAGACAAGGCTTAAGCCAAGCCCTGAACTGGCAAGATATCCAGCAGGGTGATGTATGAATCAGTCATTGTGTAAGGAAAAGAACATGCTTCAAAGGCCAAAGGACACTTTCTTCTTTCTTTTCACTCCTTTCTTAAAGGCAGGGCTTGGGAGTGGGGCTTATAAATTGTTTCATTCAGCTGCTGTGTTGTCCTAAATGCTATAATGTGTTATATGTAAGTTTTCCATCTTGTTGTGCTGTCATATTTGAAAACTAATATAGGAATCCAGAGTAAATAACTGCACGTCAGTTTAGGGTCTTGGTATCGTGGTTATCTAAAGTGGCAAAGCAGTGAAAGCTTATTAAGCCTCCCATAAGATTTGGGTTTCCTTTCTGAGCAGGTTAGTTGTGTAGTACCAACAGCTTCTTGACATAGACACAGCTTAGAATATTTCTGCAGGGTAAGTGCTGTAACATCAACACTACTAGAAGCAGGCTATTCACTAGGTGCTATGGGCTTAGTGGGGTTAAATGAAGTGAGGTAGAGACGAAGAAATGTGAGAAAATAGCAAATGTATTTCTTCTTCCCCAAAGGGCATTTGTGTGTTTTTGGTATTCTAGGTTAAGGAAGACACAGTAAACAGAGAGTATCTGGGAGAGGCTCGTTGAGAGGCCATACAGCATGTGTATTCTCTGTGAAGAGATATAAAGTCCCTAGGGATAAAATGCCAACTTCTTCATGGGTGGAAGAGCTGTGAGGTTTTTGCAGGATCCAAAAGTCACTGATCATATAATGTTTTGGGTTGGAACTGACCTTTAAAGGTTGCTTAGTTCAACCCTCCCTCCTGCAGTAAGCAAGACTGTCTTCTACTAGGTCAGTTTGGTTAGAAGCCCATCCAGCCTGAACCAGAATGTCTCCAGAGATGGAGCATCTACCACCTCTTTGGGCAGGTTTCACCACCCTCAGTGTAAAAAGAAAAATCTCTTAGATCTAGTCTAAATCTCTCTTCTAGTTTAATACCATCATCCCTTGTCTTGTCACAACAGGCCCTCCTAAAAGGATACTTAGACAATAGCTGAATGACCCTTGTCCCTTTTATAGAAGCTGTCAGCACAGCCACTCTGAAGGAGACCTGGGGCTTCTGTGGCATGCAGCATGCCTGTGTCTAGTGACCAAAATTCTCAGAAATGACTCTCTTGTGAATGTGATCAGTTTTTCTTGTACTATTTTAGTTTGGATAGTAAAGCTAAAAATGTAGCTGCATGAGTGTTTCTCTAGATTTGTCTAGAGCAACATGTTGCTCTTCAGCATTCTTTGAAAGCAGGTGGCTGCCATACCCTCGAGACAGTGCTGGCAGACTTGGAGCTGACAAGAAAAAGGCAGCTCACAGGCATTTGTAAAGGCCATCTTGGCTGCTGTCAGTATTGCTTCAGCTGGGACTTTCTGGAGCCTGCTTCTATAAATATATAACAATTCAATTGCGTAATTGCCGTTACCAATGTGAATTCAATTTGTCTATATTTTTATACCATAGAATTAGGTCTTAGAGTCTTGAACTGATATAGATTCTTTTAATGAGTACTGATCTCTCCAGATCTTGAGAGGCAGAAATTATTTCATACCCCATCTGCTTCCGATGACTTAAAGTGAAAAATGGAAGTCATTTGCAGGAAATTTGTTTTGCTTTTAATCCTCTGTTTTTTGTGTTGAATAATTTCCTTTGGTCACCTGACCTGCTCAGGGGAAATTAGAGTTCTGAGTCCAAGATCTTTGGAGTTAGACTATTTGTCCTTCTTAAAAGCATCAGGGTGTTGTACCTGAAAAGAGACTGCTGTTGGGGGTAGGGTGGAAAGGGAAAATCATTGTGTACTATCTGACCATGTAGTCAAGTAGTACAAGACAATGTAGTCCCTGAAGTGCAAGAATCCCTGCAAAAACTGGAAAGGGATCCTAATCTTGCTCAGTCCTCCTTCTCTCAACAAGAAGAGGATGAGATTAGGAATTTATGGTCCAGAATTTTCGTGGTAGTCACTTTGAGCTAAACAGACCTTATTTTTGGTGAGCAATGATCACAATAGCAACACATTTCAACCATAGGCTGGCTTCCAGCTCACCTGATGCAAAATGTTCTATAAAGTACTTTGGGCCACCTTAAATATTTACCTTTATTAATAGCTGTCAGTAGCTTATGTAATGTCTCTCTTATATTTCCTTTAATTCATACAGAATTGTTGAGTGCTCTCTCTTCCTCACTGTATTTCTACCACTACATGGCCAGGCTGCTTAGATGATTCAGTCTTTGCCTGTCAGAGTAAGCTCTTCTGCAAAGAAAAAAATACCTAAGAACTCTGCCCAAGAGTCCTGTTCAAGGCTTAGTCCTGTTCTGATTGATTTGTGTGGCAGCCTGACCTACTTTTGGAAGTACAAATCCAGACTTGTATTCAGCACGCTTAATCTCCATTTCTTCTTTTCAGATGGACTTAGCAGAGTTTATAACTGACTTCAGATCTGTGCAGGTTCATGTCCTTAGTCACTTCTCCATGTTGATACTGGCATTGTTTCAAACATAATGAATACCTGAGTAAACAACCCTCAAAAATATTCGTGCATATGTATATATGTTCGAGATTATATTTATTAGTTTGGCCATTGGCCAAATGCCCAAGTACAACTGCTGTCTTAAATAAAGATCAACCTCTGATAGTCACTAGCTTCAGGCAAACTTTAAGAGCTTAGACCAGCTGTGGTTCTTTGGATCATCATATTCAGTTGATTGAATAACTACTGATTTTAATAGGACTGATAATAAGTGGAAGACTTGTTAGAATCACTGTGGCCCACAGTGCTGCTTCTGGTGCTTCTCAGATGTACCATGCCACATTTTTTTAGAGCTAATGTTGATCATTGTGATCTCTGCAGCTTTAGATTCTAATTCTAGGAACGAGAATTAAGCTCTTCTGCTATAAACCAAACACTCTGAAAATTCATTTTCTTCAGTTACTGCACCTGCCAAGGCAGAGCTCCTGCAGACTTTAATGATGAAGGCAATCCTATGACTGCCAGTACAAATACTCCATCACAGAAAGGCTGCAGAACCATGACTAGAACTCACTAAAAAAATTTCCAGGAAGCTTTTGCCCCCATCCACATCAACATTTGAATATTTTCTAGGAGAATATTTGCCTTCTGGGCCAAGATTATATATTCTCTGGAGTAGGGCAGAGATCAGGGCTCACAAGAGCCAGTAGCACTGATTAAAGCATTCTTACAGGGGCATGAAGATGGAACTTCAGATGTTTATTTCAGAAAAAAAAAAAAACAAACAACCTTATCCATGGCAAATGCTATAAGCATTGGGCTACTGCCAGTTCTGAGAAAGTCTGTTCACCTTTCCACTCCCCAAACCCCCAAATTTTGGTTTTGTTCTACTGCAGAGCAAAGCAACAAGGTCTTTTTATAGGCAGAATTCTGGTCTTCAGGGAGATCAAACTATACCGTTGTCCTGATCTATTTTTCCAGGTGACAAGATGTCAGTAGGTGCTTAAAATACTTCAGTGTTAGAGACTTCTCTTGGATAGTCCTGAGAAAAATGCTATCAGCTTTGTTACACATTCATGAAGTCTGAATCCTGGTCACAATGGGAAGGAAAACGGAAATTCTGATTTTCATTTCCACACTTTAATACTATGTTCATTCATGTCCATTAAGCCTCCTTCTGCTATAGCTGATTTGGATTCTAAACAGTGTTAGATATTTATTTTTGTAAAGCTGTGCCATTCATCTTTGATATAATCATGTAATTTACTCTATTAATGCCAGCTGCTACATTTGGCACAGGTCACCTGCAGTGTTTGGAACACTACATTAATTCTTCCTTGAACCCAGTAGCTAATTCTAAAAATCCATAGAAGTCAGAGTACTCCACCTCGACAGTCAGGGAAGGTTTATTTTTGTCCATGTTCCTGAATGCCTTCTTAGCTTGAGAGAGGGAAAATTCCAGAGGGATGCAAGCTTTCATTTTGCTAGGACTTAATTTGGTTCTTTATTTTCTCCAGAGCTGTCCTTGGTAATCCCAGGTAACACTTTTCAGAGGGAGTTATGCATAGTGTGGAAGATTTATCTCACCTCATATCTGCCTAAGAACACTGGATCTAATTGGCTCGTGGAAGTTTGGAAACTGAACTTATGTCTTGCATCTATGCAATAAGTGTCAATCACAACTCATTTTGACAACACTCTTTTTAATCCTCCTCCCTATAAGGCTTTTATAATCCACGGTTGGTATCTAGCTCTTGATCTCGGAGCTTTTTTGTGACAGTCCTTCATCTGTTCTCTGTCATACAGAACTGCGTGGCTATGGGGACATCTCTGCATCATGATTTTCTGGGAGTGGCCTCAGATTTTGCAAAGCGAAACAGCTGCTGCCTTAGAGAGGATGTTTTCCAACTGCTTTGTGCCTGACACTTCTTTCTTTTTGTTATGTGAAATTTTATTTTTTTTATCTTCTAGGATGTTTTTTTACTGCTGAGGTAAGAGTTTGAAATGTCTTGCGTTTCCATTCTCTGGTAAACTTGGCTTAACACCCACCACCCCACCCCTGATTTTACAGAAAGCAAGGACAAGATCTAGAATTGCATAGAGGCTTGTACAAGTTAGGGCTAGTTCTCTCTGAGACAGCAGAAAAGAAAAAAAAAACAAACAAACCTGGCACAGGAGTGGTGTCCTCAGCAAATACAACAGCTGAAACTCAGTGTGGAACAACCATGATTCTTCTGGAGCTGTTATTTTATATTTTTTTTTTCAGGCCACAGGTCATGGCAGAGGTCTTGTCTCCTTCCAGCCCACTCTCCAATTATTTTCTCTTAATCCACGTGAGAATGCATTGGTTTAGCTGCTGTTTGAAAGAAATTCAACTAGAAAACTAAGAGAAAATATGACTTTTAAAAATGCAGATTTTAATAGGAGGCTGTACTTGACCTACTGAAAGAGCTTTTCCCTAGCTGAGGAATTTCCAGGAGGTATAGTGAATGCAGATGTACCCAGACTAGATTACCACTCTGTGGTAAAAGCAGAGCTCCTGGTCTGAGAAAAACCTGTTTTCCCCCAGTAAAACTGTTATGTATTTATTAAAAATAGACAATATTGTAAGACAGTTTTGCCTAACGAGGCACATTACTGAAGGTGATAACATAATTAGGCCATGGGTTGTGAGAGGCTGATACAGTAGCTAAAGAGAAAATGATTTCATTTCTCTATCAGTAGCATAGAGTGAATTTGAAATCCTGCTGCTGCTGCTTATTCTGATGAATCAAATTCACCATAGATGTGCACCTATAGTGCAAGTAGTTAAGAGGGTGCTTCAGCAGGGTCTTTTGAGGTGTCCCATGAGAGTGCTCCCAAGGGACACAGTTCTAGCTCCCAGCATATCTTATAGAACATTTTCTAGATGATCAGACTTCCACAAAAGATTGAACGGTGTTCATGGTCCATCAAGATTCAGCGTGATCAGCAGCAGTTCACTAGTTCAGGTCCAATCCCCATGGAGATTAACTTGAAATTGGTTTGTAGTACTAGGACACCTAGCACAACTCTGTGTACTCTACGTTAGTAATCAACTAATGTTGCTACAAATCCTTCTTAATGGATTAAACCCCCTCCTATTTAGTTTTGGACATTAACAGCTGTCTTCTCTCTACCACACTACTGTGAGCAGATCCATAGCCAGAAGTTCACGCTGATTAGAAAAGGATATTATGTGTGCATGTGTATTAGTTTCAAATTTGAGTGTTTAACCACCCCAGATTTCTCAATGTTGATGTCAAAAAGGGGTTTTCTTTAAGCCTAACCTCTTGAAACTACTTATCCTAATATTTATCCTTGTGTTATATTGCACACAATCCCATTCCCTTAGCAAGTCATTAATGTGAGGCTGTGTCACCAAAGCCTGAGGCCTGTCACTGTTGCAACTGATGGTTAATTTAAAGCATATTTTATTCCTCAAATGATCTCTTTTGATGAGAATCTCTCTGCCAGAGTTGTGTACTGCTTTGTTTCCAGAGTAATCATCTACAGTCCAGATTTCCTTTGGGAGGGGAAAAACAAACAAACAAAAATGAAAAGCCAAAACAAAGAGCTGGAGCCAAACCCTTTCAAATTAATGAGTTAAAGACTTCAGACTTTTGTATTGTTAACTGATGCCGAGGCATTAGGCTGCCTCACATACTTTCCTTTCCCCCTTTGTTAAAGTCTCTTTTTTTTTTTTTTTGTTTTTCTTTTTAAGATCAGTTTTTACAAGGCTGATTTTTTCATCTTCATCAGAAATAATATGTTAAAGTTATTAAGCCAGCAAGGACTGAACAGATTTTTAGGCCTTTTTTGCCTCCTGGTCCTATATCAAAAAAGGCAATGAGCATGAGATCATGCCCTTTTAAGGCAAGAGTAATCTTTTTTCCAGTTCTAACAAATTTCAAACACATTTGACCAGAAAAGCTCACGTTTCTGTGCTGTAGGTAGATGGCTCCAGCATTATTCATATGATTCTTTGTATATGTCTGTAGCAGCCCTTTAACAAGAGCAGCGAGCCAGCTCTGAAATACAATAGCACTCGGGGCCAGCCTTTTATGTTTGTTTACTCAGTTTTATGAGCCTTCCTCAGTTATTTGTTTCACAGGGCTGAAGCATGCCAGAAGACAGCTCAAGAAATTCATTGGGCTTTTGAAAAGAGACCTGCTCCGTTGACCTCACAGTACCAGGATGCTAGAGTTTTCTTAGTGTGTGAAGCGATCTAGCTGAAATTACCCTAGATTTGAGCCTACTTGTATAGACATTTAATTAGAAATGTATATTTATTTATCTATAAATCACTATTCTCTGTAAACATGCGCTCAGTAAATTGAGTGTTGGCTCTTCAGTCTTAGGGTATTTAAAAGCTAGGCAAAAAGGATGCTGTTCATGTGTTTATCCTTTGGGTGTAGAACCTTCTTTTTATATATATATGTGTGTGTGTGTGTGTGTGTGTAGTTCCACAAACAAAGAGGTTGAGTCATCCCGGTGCCACTGTATGAGAAGTAATTAATACTTAGAGGGTAAGCATGGTCTGTTCCCCCATAAATTGATTTAATTTTCATATCCTGATTGCCTGGAGTGGCTCACTTCAGCAACCTTGCAGAATTTGCTATGGTTTTGATTTATTCTGCAACATCCTTATACACTTCCAATCCTCACAGCTTTCACACATACAGAATTAGTTACAGATTTAATGCTCCATTGATATCAGTGAAAATAATTAATTTTTCTGACATCTTTAAAAGAGAGGAGATCAGAGTTTCAGGTATTTTCCCCACTGCTAATTCTCATTTAAGTATCATTTCTACTGCACAGGTAAATCTTTGGAGCTTAAAACATGACCAATATCTGAAAAGTAACAGCTGAAAAATATGCATTTGCTTTTAAAGACAGAAGTAACTTTGCATATATGTTGAAATTTGGCATGTTTTGTACAATGCAGTTTTGCACTGAGCTTTAGGGGTTTTTTTTTGGTTTTGATGTGGAATGTAGGATATTCTCTCCTGCTAGTTCCCTGATAGCCCACAGGCAGGAAAATTAGGAGTGGCCAACATGCAAGAAAACATATTGTAATTAAAAGCTGTTTCTTCTCGATTTCCTCTGTGGATTTCAGTAGAGAAAAATGTTAAGAATAAACTCTTGAGCAAAGCTGATTGCTTTTCACGAGTTTTTCCATCTCTAAAGGTACAAAAGTCTTAATTTGTCATTGGCAATAGTAGTAGAAACAGCTGTTCTTAATTGAAGGAAAACTCTCCTGATATTTTCTTGTGGAAGTCGGACAAAGCCAGTCCCTGGATCTGCACATCTCTGAAATTTCATAGGTTTAGAGGTGGATCAGGCTGTGAACTTTGCATCTGGTCCATATCAATGTAAGAAACCAATCTAAAAAAAAAAAAAAATCAAAGCTGGTTTAGAAGTGATGTGTATATGAAAAATCATTTAATTACTTCTCTTTGAGAGTTATGCCTTCCTCCCTATTCCAAGAGCCTAAGATTCTGCAACTTGCTCTCAGAGAAGTGAAGTTACTGTAAGCAGCGTTCAGAGACAGGTAGTTTTGTCATATAGAGTACAAGCAAAGGTCTGTGGATCAGGTCCTTCAAAGGACTGTCCTAATGACTTGATCTTGAGGATCTCAGTATGATTTTAATGGTTTGCATTCTCTTGGCAGCTGTTGGTACCTGATACTGTAGAAGTATTTGCATGTCCTGCAGCCAGGCCCTTTGCGGTAGGGAGTAAAGAGACTGTGGAAATTGTCCATGTTTACTGACCTCAGTTGGGTAGTACTCCTCATTAAGAACATGATGAAGGACTGGCAAGAGCTATGAAGGTCAAATCCTACACACACTATTTATATATGTACGTGTATATGGTTACCAGCTTACCTTTGGTAAACCCATGCTTGATTGAGGTGAGCTGGATTTCTGTAGGCTAAGCATTATAGTTCTTAGTGCATAACAAGTATAGCAGAACCCAGGTAGATGGAAATACAGATGGTAACAAAGATGGGGGTGGAGAGGGGAACAGGCTGTGAGAAACCCCTTACAGCCATTCCTACAAGTCTTTGCATGCAGTGGTATAAAATTGAACAGCTCATTCATATACGAGCAACCAGAAGCAAAACTAACGTCAACATTCTTGAACAAGTAATCAATAAACTAATATGTCTTCATTAGCAAGGTAGCATTTTGTCTTATTGATATTAAAGATCTACTTTTTTTGTTGGGTCTCACTGCAATTGTTATTGATGAATAAAACCCTGTGGGTGGAAATTGTTGTCTTTTAAAAAATATAATCTTGGTTGGATGTTGGTTGTTTTTTTTTTTTTTTTCCTTGCATTGCTTCTAGCCACATCTCCTATTAAGCCATAAAATATTGAGTATGTATCATTTCACAAGCTTCAGTTATGACTCATAATGGACACTGCATGTATGAGACAGTAGCAAAACGATGAAGCTATATTGGGGTATGTGTATCACTTAGGGTTATTTTAAGAATGGATTTTGACTTGTGTCATTCATAGTTTAAATATGACTTGTTCAATAACATGCTCGGTTGTAATTAGATAATTTAGTGTCTACTGACAGGTCTTTTGTGACTGAGACCCAATTTTAACTTTGCATACCAAGGAGCTTGCCAAGGAAAAGTAAACCCTTTTACTCAGTAAAGAAGGATAATGGATAACTTCTGGAATTAAGTGAAAAATTGAATCCAGCTTCCTGTGTGCACTTTAGGTCCCACACTGGGATTACAGAACTAGCTCTGAACTGCTTGGCTGCTGACAATAAAGATTTTATGTGTGTCATGTTGAATTTTCAAAAAAGTTCTCGAATCAAAAAGGTCATTTTTACATTGAGTCCAAGCTGTTGCTTTAGGAATTTAAGTGCTTTGCACTGCCTTGTCTTCTCTGTAGGATTCAAGTTTATGTAGCCATTTTGGAGAAAAATGGTAATCTGCTAGTTTAAATAGCAGAGAAAGAAAATAAGGTCATATGCAAACAGAATTTCAAAGTGCTAGCCTACTTTCCATCATTAAGAATTTATCCACTGCCGAGCTCTTATTGGCCAAATGCTTGCTTGCCAATGAGTTCACTAGAAGAGCAATTTTATAAATGCAGGAATCATGTAATTTCATTATATTATTATATATTAATATCTACCCATATATCTATGTATAGATAAGCAATGCATAAGCAGTATCTTTATCAATGAAGGTGCTTCTGCCCTTGGCATGAGACAGCAAATGAAAGTAAAGATGCTTTTTCATGTATTCTATGTTTTAAAATATTTATGTGCTGTCTTCTGTGGCACATAACCTATTGCTTTATAGGTCATCTTTTCTGTAGAGTGTTTCATTCAGAGAACTGCTTGACTGTGCCATGTAATCACTGGGAGCAGACACAGGAGACCCCTGCAAAAAGGAAATGCCATCGCTTCTAATCTGTGCATATAAATGGATCATGCAAGACTTAAGACCTGGATGAATATCTACTTTGAAAAATTTTTAAAGTCTGTATTAAAAGCTTCTTCATTTTAACCTAACGTGCTCCCACAGAGACTTTCTGCAATGCTCCATTAATCAAGAAAAGCTTCATTAATCAAGATATAGTATGAATTTTTGAAAACATATTTAAATTAAATACTCGGTCCTGCCAGACTATATTTGCTAATGTATTTAGCTAGAACTGTGTGAAACTCTCAGTCAAGAGGAGATCAGTCGATCTTAATGCAGACTTCAAAACAGGATGTTTTTAACTTTGAATTTCAGATTCTTTTTGGTACGATATAGATTTACAATCTTCCTGTTCATAAAGGATTTATATATTTTATATAAAACTCCCGTGTAAACTG
Organism: Merops nubicus; assembly: GCF_000691845.1. Classification (NCBI taxonomy): domain Eukaryota; kingdom Metazoa; phylum Chordata; class Aves; order Coraciiformes; family Meropidae; genus Merops; species Merops nubicus. The sequence goes on along the minus strand of NW_008630009.1, from coordinate 358,664 downwards.
ATGGGAGAATATTTTCTTTAAAATTCCACTATGTGAATTCCACAAGAAAATAACCAGGAAGCCCTGTGATGTGATATTGTAACCAGACTCTCACTTAACTACTCATTTGTCTTTTAACTTGGTCGTGGGAACAGTAATTTACTGATCTAATTCAATGCATTTGTTGCCTTTAGAGATCAATCCTGCTCCAAGCAAAGTCAATAGCAAAACTTTATTGATTTTACTGGGAGCAGATCAGCCCCTTTACACACGAGTGAGACCTTATAGCATCCGATTTTTTTTTTTGTGCAATTGCTGAAATATTAACCAATGGTTTTGTCCTGATGTATTTTGTAAAAGGAAGTTCAGAAGGCAGCTGAGTTCTCTGAAGAGCTGTAACAGGTCAGACGTGCAGCCAGGATTTCCAGGCCACTGAACCACAATGCTTAGGAGGGCTCCACTGCGAACATGTGGCATGAAGGGGTAAATCACCAAATATGTTATTAATATACTTGATAATTATGACTTTCAACTACATAAATGACTGTTTTTTCTTTCCTAGGCATACATAAGGGCTGAGGTTTTCAGAAGAAATTAAATTTATATTTTGCTAGACCATGCTTTTGGCAATAAGGTTTAGACTGGATGATCCTTGAAGTCCCTTCCGACCTGGTATTCTATGATATTGTAAAACGAGTATTTTTCGGGAGGAAGTCTAATTTAGTACAAGAATGACCCCATTTTTGCCAAGAAGCCGGAACTATCTTACAGTCTGTGCTGTTGAATGCCCTGTACTTCCAGATTCTTGTTGGAGTAAATACAATAAAGACAGGAGGGACTGAGATTTTGTTCATGGCATTGACTCTTCCCATATTCTGGTTCTAGATCAGTTGTAGGACTAGCACAGAACTGCTCGAAAATCCATCAGTTATGTCTGTGAAAGCATTCACAGCAGTACACACCATAATTCAGAGCTCTTAATCTTTAAGACAAAACATTATAGGCAGAGATATACAAGAGTCACTAAGGAAACTGCTGGAGGGTTTTAATTCAAACAGATCAAGGTATATGGTGGATAATCTGAGTTAATAGAAGATGCCTCAACTGTTAGCTCAACATACAGAACAGAAGAGGAAAAGGTACATCAGTAAAACATTTTTTAAGACAGACTCTCCCTGTTGGGATTGTTGTGAGAGGAAAACCTGGATATGGTAATTACAAAGTTTAAACAAAGAATATGCAAAATACAAGAGAAAAGCCTGTAGTCTGGGAATTGAGTCACTGAGAACTGCATTCAGATTGATGTTTGTCTACAGCCTAGCAGCTTTTATCTGAACTGCCTCAGCTCTGGATAACTGACTGGGAAATGATTCATCAGCCGTTCTGAAGTTTCTGTCCAGAGCTGTGTAGAATGAGCAACAATGTACAACCTCTGCATCTTCCAACAGCCCTAGGTTTAGTAAGCTGTAAGGATTGTACCCCCCGAAGGTCTCATGTGCTGTTTCAGTTTAATTAGGCCATTAAAGAAATAATAACCTGTTCTTGACATTTACAAATATACAGTGTTCTCTGTTTTTTGTGTGAAGCAAATTCATAGCTTCACCCTGTCTCCTTTTCCTTTTGTATGTGTGTGCAGGTAAGCTGCATTTGAAATTAACCTTTATTTTATAGAAATTAGTTGAACCCAGTAAAACATCTCTTCTAAATAACATTTTAAATATACAGGCCTTGCTGATGTGTGGCTAAATGTTGTGAGAACTAATCTATTAAGAACAGAACCAGTAATTTCTTTATTAGAGAATCCTACAGCTTTATCACATTGTGCTATGTTAAAGTAATGATGCATCAAGCTCCCCATTAGTTAGTGAGCAAGAAACCCTTAGGGCAATTGTAATGAAACAACTTAATGTACAGAGTACCTGGCAAAAAATTTACAAGGCTAGACAAGAAGAATGTAGCTACGCTGGAGGTCTGTAACCACAGTCTCCAGGAGCCATGAGTTCTTGCCATACAAGAACAGTTGGTTACAGGCAGTTCTTCCTTGTGGCAAAAAAAGATCTATTTAAGAATATTAGCTGTGTTACCTAAGCAGTATAATGTATTTGTAAATACAGATTTGAAAATGTCTGCACCAGACAATTTAATGTGTTTCAACATAGGGTATGGAAAAAAATCCTAAACCTCCTAATTAACCTTTGATGTGCAAACTCCTTGTTTCATAATCAGAAAATAAAGAAGTTGTTTAACAAGTTGATTAATGGTAAATAAATAAATGTCAAAATGTCAGAAGGCATGTTCTGGAAAGATTTCTGTACATTTAAACTGGTGGTTTTGACAAAACTAGCTAAGAACCTGGATATCAAAGCTTGTTGAAAAATCATTTTTGTGAAGAACTTTAATAGGTCCTTTTTTCAGTTTATATTGGCTTCCACACTTAGGACTGCCTGGCTTCCCAAAGGAACCGAGGTAAGTTTTCACAAGCCAAATTAAGAACATAAAGATTAAACTTGTTTGCTGTAAAGTAATAGTTTTATCTGTGAATCAGAGAACAAGTTATAATGAAAGTAGATAATTTCTGTAAAAGTCTCAGGTTTTATTGCTAAATCATAATTAGCAAATGTCTGCCATGGAATTTCCTTGTGAAATTTCAAATATGCCAGATTTCTAAAGAACAGAATTTATGCTGCTAATTGGTTACGTGAGTCATTTTATGTGTAGCAGTGGGCAGGAGACAGAAATAGGACATTTTATGAGGAAACATAACACAAGAATGCAGACATTTTCTGTACTCAAATTGTAGTGCAACACATAGAAAATAAGTTAACAGTATGACCAATATGAATCTTTTTTGTCATATTTTTAAAAATATTTTGATATTTTGCATGAGGTGACATTGCTGGTAATTTATCTTTTCATTAGAACATTTTTTGTCTCCCACATACCCTGCTAGGTATCTGCATGTTGTTCTTTATGGAAATTAAAGCTGTATTCCTAGAGCTACTGTTTGGAGAGCTGTATATGTTCTGTTACATATAAAGCATAGAACAAGTAAGTATGTAGAACTTGTGGGCATGTTCAAGAAAAACTACAGGTTCAATTATATTTGCTTGCCTTATTGCTTCAGCTTCTAAAGACAGAGAAGTTGGCTGACTATTGAAAATTACTCAAGAGTGGTAGACTGAAGTGGCAATTACTCTTACACCCTTGACTGGAGCTTTCCCTCCTGCTCCTCTATAGCAGCTAGAGCATTTCTTGCACTGTTGATTTACAGCATAAAAACTCACGTCAAGAAACATATTGTAATTTTGGAAGTGCAGCATTTCCGTGCTGACACATCAGTTACTTTAATGTTACATCCTGAATTAAATTATTATTATCAATGTTACTTTCTTACACTTTTATCAGAGGCAACCTTAATTCCCATATTAATGTCCATATTAATATGTATGCCTGAAATATGCTGTTGCCTAAGGTTGTTTACCTCTTATATCCCAGGGCATGAAGTTTGTGGAGTTGTACTCTCTTAGCAGCAAGCTACAAACTTGTCAGTAGCTGTAGGACCTACCTGGTATGAAATTTTCTTTCATGGGATCTTGAGTTTAAATGAAAATTACCACTAAAATCAGAAGGAGCAAGCCTATGAGTAACAACATGTAGGGACAATATTTTTTTTGGTTCTGCAGCCCTCTCTTAATGAGAGCCAGTAACGAATTGCAGGAAGGAAAGTAGGGATCAGAATGTCTCTAAAGTCAGGTGTTTGTACTGTTATTTTCACCAGGATCTGTGGTTTAAATACCAGAACAATAACAGATGTGTTACCATCTTTAAATTTTACAGCTTTGTTTATAATTTCACTTTGTTAAAGTTGTAGTACTTTGAAGCACATTGTACAAGGGCATGTAGCATAACTACTGCTGGAGTTACTAAACGAGGGTTTCAAGGATTCTTAGCCATTTCCTACAGGGAGCCTTTCACATTCATTTTACTGACTCCAAACCATTTCAATTTCTACTTGTATAATTTTACAAGAAATATGACAAATGTAACTGTTTTCCCAATGTTTTATGTCCCTAATGAGGAGCAAAAGGTCAAGAACTTTGGGATGGAGGGGGAAGCCAATTACTCTTGCTACCGTGCTTTGGAATACTGTTTGCAACTTGCACTCATTTTCTACCAGCAGGATTACAGGACAGTTAATTTCCTTAGAAAGTTTATGAGGCTCAAAGGGTTAGTTTTTTTTTGTGTGGATTCTGGTTTTTTTTTGGTGTGACGTTCTTGCTTGAAAACGGCTCCACAATATTCCCTCTGTATATGTGCATAGCATATAAAAAAGAAAAAAAAAGCTTTTTAGAATATTTAGAACTTGAGGGTTAGATTATTTTTAAGGTCATTAGGTGCTTTAAGCTGCAGATGGATGTTTGACAAATTTTCAAAAGCTCTTATATGCCTACCTCATTGGTAGAGCTGATATGCCTAACCTACGAGGTATTTGTTAAAATCCTAATTGCCTATCTGCTTGTTAGGCACCTTAATTAAAAAATCTGGTTCTAAATGTCATTAAGGGCTATGAAGGAAGGCAGTCACTGGAAAATAAAAGGTCAGAAAGAAAAACAGGTCAGTGCCACTAGCAAACTCGATAATTTCTTCTCATGTTTGGTTTTCCACAGCTGCCTTGAAGGTTGGATACTGAAAGAATCACAGGATGGTTTGAGTTGGGAAGAACCTTTAAAGGTTATCTAGTTCAAAACCCCTGCAATGAGCAAGGATGTCTTCCACTAAAGCAGGTTGCTCAGAGCCCTGTAATATAAGAAAAAAAGGTGTGTGTGAGTTTATTTTCCTGTACAATAATCAGTCGGATTTTCCAAGAGCAAAGAGAATGGTGAAATATCTGCTCTTGAAACTATTAGCCCCACCTTCTGTTTGAGTAAAGGTTGTCAGCTCTCACTGAGACACTGGCCGAGTCTGTGCAGTTGGTGAAGGTCACTTAAGCTAGTTCAGTTCATGAGGATCCCAGAACTGGAAATATTGGGGTGTGGGGGGTCAGGTAATCAATCTTTCTGGCCAAACAGCCATGCTGCTAAATATCCTCACATCTATAAATCCTCAGATGAACCCCATGGTGCTTCACAGCTCCAAGGGGGAGGTGGGACAAAGGACTATTTCTCAGGCTAAGGGCAGCAGTGGTGGCCCATGGGTCCTACCACCACAGCACGGGCCAGGCTTCAGCTGGGTGGTTGTTTCTCCTCGCAGTGGGGATTCAGGATGCCTCTGCTGTTCATCATCCAGATGGAAGTCATGCTTCAGTTGCCAGTGAACTGCATTCATGGCCTTCTGTAACATGCTCCATTGCATGCTTTAAACATGCCCTTATAGCCTACGAGTCTGGGACTAACTTACAGAGCTTTGAAGGTCATTTAGGATCAAATGTAATAAAGGGGTTTAGCCACATAGTGAGCAGCCCTGTAATGGAACCCGTAACCTTCAGCTGGCCTCCCTCTCCATGGGCTGTGGTGGAGATGGAGAAGAGAAGGGAGAGATTTAAGACGCTTCAATCTTTCTTCTCCAAATGGCTAAAGACTGCAGAGATCTACCTGAGGTCTGCAGCTCTGTACTATGTATAGCCTGCAGAGGGATTTCCATTCACCTTAGGACTGAAAGCAAAGGTAATGACTCCTGGGTGCCTTTAGTTCCCTCTTCATGGACTGAGTGCTCTCACCTACCTAAGGTTTAAAATCTGGCATCCAAATCTTGCTGTAGTAGGAGTGAAAACACTTGACAGATTGGGACTCTCTGTGGATATATGCAGAAGATCAGAGATACCTGGATTCTGATTGCTTACAAAATACTGAGGAATTCAGTGTAACTGTAAAAGACAATGTGCTGTGCCAGGGAATAGGATGAGGCCTGGAAGGATGAATGATCTTTGAATGAAATCCCTCTGCCAGTGGAAGGACCTATAGTTGTAGAGACTTGTGATATATAAGCCTTACGAAACTGCTTATCAAAATAAGTTATTTCCAGTAGTTGTTTAATAGTGATGAAGGACATTTGCTCTACTTTTCCATTAAGCACATGCTCATTTTCATGCACGTTCATAGATACTGGCTTTTCAGTTTCCTCATCTCATACCCTTCCATATTAACCTGATATGCCAGGTGGCCAGTGAAAACACATGGTTCCATCAGACTGGAACAGAGCTGCTTAATGCACTACTTATTCTTCATTTCTATTGCTGAGTTCTCTTCCTTCTCATATCACATATTGTGGACAGTCTGTGACTTATCTGAAAATAAATACACTTAAATATCAAAGATATCTGAGGATTTACACATTCCCCCTGTCCTTTGGGGTATTTTATCTTCTCTCACTTGGATGCCTCTGTGCCTAACTAAAATAGGACTAATAGTCCTAGAAATAGACATTGGTGGTCCAGCTTTTAATATGCCTGTTGCTTTACCAGGCTCCCAGTTTGAATATGTGATTGACACATACCTGTTCCAAATCTTACATGTTCCACACTCTCCTAATCTTTTCCTAACTTTAACAAAACCCAAAATAATTTAAAGCATTTGAAAACAAGCATTTACAGAAATCACTAGGTGACTGTGTCTATTTAAGTCACATACCAACCAATTCAGGCAAATAAGAGTGGTTTCTTTCTGAAATAGCCTAGTACTTTGGGTAGGAATTTTGTCTGCGGGGGACACCATTACATGAGATGCATGCTGTGGTAGAATTAAGCAAACTTCAAGCCGTGATTCACTGACAGAACAGAAAATAGTATCATCTAAGATCTACAGTTTATATATAAAGAATGAACTAAGCTTTCTCTGATTAAAGACTGTGCAGGTATCCCCCTGTGATGTGACTAAGCTCAGTCATCAATTAACTTAATTCCTATGATCCAAAACCTTTTCTGATCTACCCTGGTGTAAATGAGCAGAAATTCCAAAGCAACTCCTGTTATATTTGAGTGCAATGGAGAGCATAAACTTCTGTAACGGCAGCAAAATACGGCAGGTTTTTGACTGTCACTTGTCTCCAAATGCTGTTTTACTTGACCTTCGAAGAGCACAGTCCCTTCCTAACAGTGTTTTCATTGCTTTTACTGGGTTACAGAATTGTATTTTTGTATTTGATTGTAGAGATACTGCACTAAAGAGACTAGGGGATAAATGGGCCAATAAATGGTACCGGATTACATGAGTGGAGTTTAACTAGCAGGATCTGGGGAAAGCAGTGGAGTGATAGGAATGTTTTTGGCTGGGTGTTTTGTTGGTTTTACTGCCATTGTGACAGATCAAAGTTTCCTGTGAATGGGGGTGGGGAAAGAGATGGGGCCTAGGAGAACGCCTTGTTTATTAGGCACAGGCCACCATCAACCAACCAAATAAATACAAAACTCCTGGCAATTGTTTCTGAACATTTTGAGTTTCTGGGGGTTTGAGGATTTTTTTATTACTTTTATTTATCTCTAAGAACATAAGAGCGTAATTCTGGTTTTGGCTTCTGCAGCCAAAGATTTGGAGTAGAGTTCCAGTGGCTTGATGATAAATTCCAGCTTTCCTTTGCAAAATATGCCTAATGAGACCCTGAGTAGGAATGCTGCAAGATGAGGCTGATTCTGTTCCTCTATCAACCACCAATAGTCTCCAGACTGTCCACAGCAGGCAAAAAAGTCTTATTCTGCCCTTGCTTTCTCTCTCTGTCCACTGGCAGAGAACTCTTCTGTATTAACACTGCAGATGGTCTGTCCTCACCTCTCCTCACCAAATCTATCAAGGGATTTTCCCTTTCCTGCTATGGAAATAGATATTTATAGATATGTATGTATGTATATGTATACAATACATGCACATCCATAAATCTTGTATTTTCCAAAGGTCTCAGAAATGCAGCATTGAAATGTTAACCACCATGGGTTATGTTTGCACCATTCCTTGTTGAGATTCTGCAGCCTGTGTCACGAAGGTACAGCGAGTAAGGTGGAAGATCTGCCATGCAGCAGTTTACCCTGTGATGAGAATGGCCAACTGCTTTTGCTCTCTTTTACAGCTGCAGCAGCCTGTGAGAGCACACTGGAGTGCCTGGCAAATTGACTTATAAAATATGAAGGAGTTCAGTGTGTTACTATCTTTCACAGACTGCACTTGGCATTACGCTTTGGGTGTCTCATTCTAGTGACAGAGACAGTAAAAAGAACAGACAATGGAGTAAAACAGTCTCTAAATCTGTTGTGTGACATAATGAAAATGGGAAGTGGTGCAGAATAAACCTGAGTTATTCGCAGTGCAGTCTTTGGATTGAGATTCTTCAATAGGATGATCCAGTTTCCTCCTGCTGTCGCAATTTGGACTAGCCACAGACTTGTAGTTTATGTGAGTCCTCTGGGTTGTGCTGGTGACTGATGAATTCCCAGGGCTCCTGGCATATGTCATGGAGGGAGTGGGTTTAATGATGAATGCCTTTGGTCTTTTCCAAAATCCAGCCCTATTGCATGAAAATGAAAAGAAAAAAGACTACTTCTGAAAATGGGTCATAACTGCTGCCACATTTAGAAATAATACATCTTGCCAGAGTAATATGTCCAGGCAAGGAATCAAACATATATATAGATTTATTTTAACCCCTCTTTGCAGATAATCTTAACTCATTTTTCAATCAAGTGAAAGTGGAGAATCAAGAAAATAGTGGGTTGTATTGGCTTGGTCTAGCGTCCATTGGAGACTCTCTCTATTTGCAGGTTTGGTTTTAGGTTTTCTGAGCAACCATCTGCCCTCACCCTCTGTTCTTCTACCCTTTGCCAGCTCTTTTCTGGTGGAAAAACAGCAATACATTTCAAATATTGTCTCTCTGGAGTCTGTAAGTTAGCCACGCATATAGTGCCTCCTATAATTCCAAGCCTAGTGCTTGTGTTTGTTAGAAAAGGAGTATGTGAAGCTTACTAATCAGGTAAGTCCCCAGATGGCTTCTCTTTATGTTCTTCCTATTAAATAGCCTTCCTCCATTTCTTAAATTAAGTGTTTCATATTTGGACAGTAGATCAAGCTGACCATGCTGCTGTAATTGTCATCTTAAAAGAACAGATTTTTTATGAGAGCTTGTATTAGCTAATAGCAAACCTAATATGCTTGGGGAACTGCCTGGCATGTTTCATCAGCATTTTCACTTGCCTTTCCTAGAAGGGTTATGCCAAATTTGTCTTTTCTTGTGTGGTTTTGCTTCTAGACATCTCGTCAGCTCTGATGCTGTATGTTGCAAGTTTAGTGTCAGCTGGAGAGGAAGTAGAGTAGAAAAGGTGGGCATGGAAATGAAAAAAAAAAACAATTCAAGTGGACACGGTGGGTGGCAAAACCTCGACAGGTGCAGGATGTGTTACCCCAGGAAACAGCTTCATATTACAAGCTGTGCAATATAATGTGCTTTGTTCTGCTTTGACAATCTGCACCTTCAGCCTCATGCTTAATAAAATACCCAGACCTATATTCTACTCCCTGTTGTGTCTTGCTGCTCAATTATACAGTATCTGTTTGATATTTGATCATATTTTTCTGCAGGAATGGTTTTGAAAATAATTACTCAACGTGAGCATGGAATTATTTTAGGGTGGTTTGCAGTGACAGTTTCCTGATGGATGTTTCTGCAGAGGAGAGGCACAGTGAGTTGTCAATGCATTATGGAAGTTGTATTTGGCAAGGATGGATGAATGGATGGATGGATGGGTGTTTTCCAAATGTAAATTTGAGTTTTCCTCTTCAAAAAGAAGAGAAAAATGCCATTAAATAAAAAAGAGTTATAGGTTCAGGATCCTTTTCTGATCAATTATTCTTACACATGAAGAAACATAAGTTTAACATTTGTTACTTAGACATAAGTAACAAAGCCCAGATATCTCAGAAACAGGAAGTTTGATATATGTATTTTACTTCCTTTTTCTTGGTGCTGTTGTAGCTGTCACAGGGTCTGAAGAAGGTAGAGGCTGTTATCTCTTCTGTGGCAAAAGAGGATGCTCTCTGCAGATGGAAGAGCCAGCTGAAAGCCCCAAGGCTTGGTGGTACCATTCGCAGGGTAGGGATGCTGAGGGCTCTGCTGGTTCCTCAGACCTGGTACCCATTTTGTCTGCTGCAACTTATTGTTTTCATTCTCTATTTGCCAGTGTTGAAGCTCAGTTTCAACACTACCACTATATTGTACTGCTTCTGCTTTTCTTTCAGGTTTCTGTTTTTTTTTTTACTAAGCTAGGTGCAGTTGCAAAGAGGGTGCTAGTGTCAACATTCAGGGCTGTGAGAGTGATTCCAAATTCAGTGTTTATTTCTCCTGAAAAAGCCATTAAACACCTGTAAATAGTAATAAAAAAGCAATTAAAAAAAAAAAACAACAAAAAAAACCCCAAACCATACCTCTTTCCCCTAAAAGCACTCCTGACTAATATGGATATTTTAATTTTTTTTTTTCCCTCACTAAAACAGCAAACACCCAAAGTGTTTTTTCCTCCATTTTGGGGGGCTTTTTCCTCCTGCAGTAGGAGTCTAGGAGTTCCCAAGAAATATATTTCTTGGCTTTTTTTTTTTATAAATGTAAGTTTTTAAGCATGTTTTGCCTTACTGCAGCATTCAGTAATGAAAATATTGATCTTATTAACTGTGCTAATTAGAGCTGAACAAAATACCTCCAGCAACAGCTAGTGAATATGCAATAGAATAACAATTCTGAAATTGCTTTGCCAGTGTTTACAGGAGATGAATATTGTCAGGGATAAGTTTGCTGTCAGGGACGTTGTGAAAAGAGAGCATGGTAAATATTTGCACACTCTAAATTTTAAATTCATATTTTGGTATTAAAAGTTTCCCTTGCAAAATCAAATAATATGTTTTTGTTTTTCAACTAATCTGCTTAGGAGGAGAAATGAAGTTAAGAAGGTTTTGCTATGCAGGTTCAAATCAGAGTAATCCCCAGTTGCCATAACCTGTGAGTAGTGTGTTTACAAAATGTCTGGAGAAGGAGCTAAACCTTGGAAAGTTGGAAACTACAAAGTGGTGATATTTGTGAAGAAATTCCTTGCTCTCTTTTGTCAATGGCTCTGTCTACAGCATGTGATGTTAAATGTTGAGCATGCATGGAGTTTGCAGGAGATATGATTTAATAGATATTAATGTACTGATTTTAGCACACTGGGAAAGATGATTCTATAAAATATTTTGTGGAAAGAAAGGCTGAAGAAGATTCCATTTACTAAGAGTGTGAGATTCCACTGATCTTTGAAGACTTTCATCCCGTTTGCTTTGCAGTCACAGTTGTGCAATACAATTATTTGTCTTTTAGTGGGTAGCAAACATGTCAATGAAGAGAGATTCTGGGCACACTGCTTTTAGACATGTCCAGCAATGTAAGTATTGAGATGTCACTCTGAGCTATCATTAAATGTGGTTCTACCATCTCTTTTTACACTAGAAGTCTGATCCTGTGTTCCTTCAATAGTGCTAATAGCTGTTGTAAAAAACCATTCCATTATTAAAATGTTGCAGCCATTTTAAGCAGCGTACACAGTACTCATCTGATTAATTTATTAATGTATTAATTAGTTATATTTAGTTCTAATTACTTAGTTGATGTTTGTAAAGTCTTTTTCAAATGTAAAATGGTAAGTGTATGTTAGGGTTTTTCACTGATAATATGACTCCCTGAAGTTGTTTTGGTTTGCATATGTAGGGAAGAGTTCGGTTTAGACATATGGGAGCAGAATGAAAGACGTACCCAATTTATCGTGCTGTAGTGGCCAAACCCAGGCAGAGTTAAATCCAAAGTCTAGCCTGTGCTCATTAAAATGAGGCATTTTGCCATGTTTTTGTTGGAGAAGCACTGACTGTTGGGTAACAAGAATGAAACTTCTTAATTAATAACATCAACTCCTGTATGATTTTTTTTTTTCAGAATAAGGAATTAACGACTATTTTTCTTCTTCTTTTACTTTTTTTAAAAAAAATTTATTTATTCTTATTTTAAATGCTTAGTTCTTTGTCCTATGTTATACTGTGGATTTATGTTCCAGTATCTCAGTTCTTCATGTACTTTCCAACCCCGGTTCTGCAGCTCAGAAATGAAGTTCATTTCCAGGCACCAATCCCACAAAGTCTCTGGCATATGGGAAGGTTGATGGGATGACTCACGTGCATAAAGTTAAGCTTGTGTTTAACTAATTGTAGGATCAGAGCTTCAGAGGCTAGTGGAATGTATATTTGATTTCCTTCTGGAATTAGCATAACAGATAAAGAGAGATATATTTCTAGTGGGAAAGATGGAGATAGGGTGGTGATGAGGTAAAAGGGACAAGTCCCTGCCCTTCAACTGCTTGTTTGAACTGACAATTTTTTTTCCAAAATGAGACACTTGAATATCAAGATTTTTTTTTTTTTTTTGTATTCATCGTTATTTTAAAAAGAAAAACTAAACCCCCCCCCTCCCCCCATAATCACAGTAAGGTAGGGTGGCTGGCAAAGATGCATCAAAAGCTTGAGTTCCCTGGTTGTCTCTCCCCTGTGAGGTTCCTTCTACCACGATTTAGAGCTGATGACAACACCAAAGTTGTCATTGACTGTGAGACTCAGCTCTACTGTGCTTCTGCTTTTGGTATGGCAAACAGTAGCAGTCACACTTTCACCTCTGAATGCTCCAAATTCTTGGAATTTTGTGTGCATACATGTTGCTTTCCTTATTATAATACTCATAAGAGAACTTCTGTGATATATATTTATTATGTCTTTGAAGCCTCTGTATCACAGATATACCTGTACCTGAACATGCATTTTAGTACCATGCCATGCTGATGTTAACTTTAGATGCTCCTTTGCTTCCCCATAGTTCTTCCCTCTTTTCATGTGTTTTCATGTGTTTTCGTGTGTCAGGTGTCTTTGTGTAAAGCAGAGTTACTTGCAGTAATGCTCTTCTGCCCATTCCTTAGAGGAATTTCTCATCTGTTCTATATCCTGTGTCCTCTGTGATTGTCTTAGCTGGGTGCTTGATCCTATTACTTAGCTGGATATTTACCAGTATGATTCAGAAACTTCCCAGACTCACTGTTTTTTTAGTAAACTCAAAATAGATTTGTTACAGCTACTCTACAACTAGGTATTTCTTATGATCCTCTCCAAAGAGTGCACTGACCTTTCTTTACTTTAAAGAACAAGCAAATCATCTGTCCATGAGGGCTTAGGGCTTAAAAGAGCAAGCAGAGATGGCAGCAGAAAGGCAGCAGTTGTTGCAGCAGTTTCCAACCATCTTCTGGAGAGAGCTTCAGGGGACATCTGAGAGCTGCATTGGCTGGGAACTTCTGGCACACTGCTGCTGGTGAGGTTTAGCTTCCAGAGGTTTTTTTTTTTTTGCCTTCAGCTGTAACAGAGAGCTTCTGTTGGCTGTTCCTTGATTAGGAAGTGCTACAGCTCTTGTCTCCAGCTGGCAGCTGCTCAGGGAGAGTCCAGCACCATTCAGCTGGCCATGGAAGAGCACAGCTCCCAGCCTGTAGCTACCAGAGAGGTAAGAATTGTAGCAGCATTAGCAGGGTTATAAAGTGGCCCAGGAATTCTGTTTAAGACAGCATGGACTGCTTAAAACTGCCCAGTGATAACATCAGCATGTCATGGGGCATGATCTGCAGCACCAGCTGGAGTGATTTGGCACATCAGAGACCACAGCCCAGCTGGGACTCTAGTGAGAGGGTGCTGCCATCCAGATCTTGAGCTACAGAGAGCATCTGATGCCTCTTCCTGGCTGTGCAACACCAATGACAATGAGATTCCTATTTCATAGAAGGAAAAAGATTTTTTTCACCATGAAGGTGATCAAGCACTGGGACATGTGTCCAGGGGTGGGATTGGAGCTATTCAGTGGTTGGCTAGAAAAAGCCATGAGGAAACAGGTCCGGGTAGCCCTACTTTGAATGGTAGATTGGGCTACAAGGTCCTTCCTAAGCAAAATTATTCTGTTTGTGTGTTTTTGTTAGAAACATGCTAGCTGCACAGAGCCTGTAAATATTGACTTTGGAATTGTTTATATTTGCCTATTTTAAATGCAAACCTAAAGACTGATGCCTCAGTGGGACAGCAAGGAGATTCATTTACTGGTTTCATTACTCAAAGTGGTGCTTTATTATTTCTTCTCCCACCACTCAAAAGGCTTTTGAATTTCCAAGTTTAGGACAGAAATTAAAGGTGATTCTCTGATCACTTTTCATGAAAGGACCCTGTCACGTTTGAAGTGATATTGATTTAAGTTTGTAGAGGGAGGAGGAACACTGCAATGCATCTGATGTGGCAGCCTCAGTAGACTCACAGGGATATGATTCCAATTATCATTGCCATTAAACACTAATTAGTACTGTTAATTAGTTAAGCGCTAGAATAAGCTTGTCTTGTTCTGCTGTTGTGTTGTTTATTTATTTATTTAAGGGAAATAGGGAGAGGAAATTAATCTTAGGAAAATTTAATTTGGTCCCTCTCACAAGAAGAGTGGCTCTTGATCCTATTACTGCTTGTCTTTATCTGTTTTATAAAACCCTACATCTGACCTTGGAGAACAGCTGGAGAAGAGCAGCAGCTCACCTCTGTCTGTCCTCTCAAGGAAGATCATAGTATTATAGAATGTACTGGTTGGAAGGGACTTCCAAAGGTCATCTAGTCCAACCCACTTCTATAAGCAGGAGCATCAACTAGGTCAGGCTGCTCAGAGCCTCATCAAGCCTGACTTTGAATGTCTCCAGGGATGGGGACTACACCACCTCTCTGGGCAACCTATTCCAGGGATCTATCACCCTCATATTAAAGAACTTTTTCCTAACATCTCACCTAAACTACCCTTTTCTAGCTTAAAGCCATTGCCCCATTACCCCTTGCTCTTTTACAGTGACTCTGCTCTATAACACAAGAGTGGGTCTGTGCCTGTGTGAGCCCATGGGAGGTTTACCTTTGGCTTCCACGGCAGCAGAAGCAGACCCCAAATGTCAGAAATGTGCTTGCACATCTTGCAAACAGATGAAGCAACAGGTCTGGGAGACGATTCCGTTTTCTAATTCCTCTGCAGTGATTATGTTGAGGTTTCTTTCCTGTGTGTCACGTCAAGAAGCCCTCTCAGTGAGACAGTTCTCTTGGCTCTTGAAGGACGAGCCTGTAGAAATGTTTAATTTCCCCTTATGGAGATTTGTGCTTTGAAACAGTAGTTGGCAAGAGACGATTATGACTCATGGTGCCCTCAATTGCCAGAATTGGGGAAAAACTGAAGTGAGTAACTTTGCTCTGTAGCTGTGAGAAAGAAACTGTAGCTGATTCTCTTCCTCTCAGTCTTACACAATTTTTAAAATCTCAGGCAAAACTCAGAGGCTCTTGAGTTGGTATGGGAACCCCTCCAAGTAATTGCAGAGTGGTAGGAGGATGGACACATGGAAAGCTTTCCATGTGGAGACATGCATGCTAAGACTAAGACAGGGTGACCTGGGTGAGGAAATGTTCACTGGCATGGCCATAGAGTCCTTGACTGAAAGAGTAATTCAAAAAGGCAGGGGAAGGTCTAGAACGCTCCTACAAAATGAAGTCATATAGCTTCAGTTGTGAGCAGCCTGCTCACTTACATTTTCTTCTGAAAACAGGGTGGCTGTCCTGGATCAAGGATTTAGACTGTTGCCTCTGGTCCAGCACTCTCTCTTGTCTTTTGTCGGTACTTCATCTCAAATGTGAGCATCCTACAGGAGTCTGAAGCCACTGCCATGCAAATACTTCATGACCAAAAAGCAGAAAAGTCCAATGATCATGTCTGAGTTGCTGTAGCAGCTAAATGTCTGTAGAAGGGGAAGAAATACATGTTAATGAGGGGAAAATTCTGTGTCTTTGTGTAAATAAAGTGTCAAATATCATTTGGTATACAATTTCCAGAGATTTTCTTTTAAAATCTTTTTTGAAGTTGCCTTTCCAATTTTAATTACTCAATTTTGTTATGTGAACTTTATTTTTTCTCATTTGTACTGTAAACACTTTTTATCCAATCAAGGTTTTCTCTCTTTTTCCAGGTCACTTGATCCTGAAAAACGTGTAGAATCCATCTTCATGCTATGTTTTTAATTAAATTTTCCATTTGTTCATGTAAATTTGCTTTTGGCTTTTTGTTGTTGTTTTGTTTAAGTTTGTATATGTTTTGCTGAGTTTCCAGACATGCAGGCTCAGATTTTGAGTATATCAACTTTTTCTTTTCCTTTATGAAACAGAAGTTCTCTGTCTTTACATCCAGCCTTCCTCCCAACATTTTCCTAACCACTAGACCATAGCCTCAAGTGTCACATCCACTTGTTTTTGGAACACCTCCAGGGATGGTGACTCCACCACCTCCCTGGGCAGCCCGTTCCAGTATCTAACCACTCTCTCAGTGAAGAAATTCTTCCTACTATCTAATGGAACTCTTCCCTGGTGCAACTTGAGGCCATTTCCCCTCATCCTGAGGTACATGAGGAATCATATAGCTCTACCTGGATAACTCTATACAATAATAATCTATGAGCATCCTGGTTTTCAGTGCGGTGGAAAGAACCCATGAAAAATATTCAAATATCATATACTAGTAGCTCTCTTCTGGAATGCAAGTGGGGTATGATCTAAACACTGGAGAACTGGAATCCTTAGTACCAACTTCAGCTACTCGTTCTGGACTCAACTGAAAGCTTTTCTGATAAATACCTTCTTTTTTTCTGAAGAAGAAATCTGCTAATTGCCTTTTTTACTGGAACAACAAAATACTCTTTCTTTGATTTTTACAGCTGTCATAAAAGCACGTGGCAGCAGTCAAAAATTAAGACTGTAATTAGAAACTAAATATAAAATATGCCTATAAAATTGGTGCTGTTGTTATGAGTGTGGTGTAAGAGGCAAAACACAATGGAATGGTAAATACCCTTTGGGCTGTACCTCTGAAGGATGATGTGATGAGTTGAAGGTAGAGCTTTAGCTGTATATGCCAATGGTCTCGCTTTGATTGCTTTGTGTCATCATCATCCTAAAATTACATGAAAAATGACATTTTGGGGGTGAGTAGTGTTAATGTATTTTACAGTGTGATTGATTTAGCAGAACGTTTGCAATAGTCTGGCTTGCACCAGCAGAAATTGAAACTGGAGAAGGACATTTCATTTCCAGCAGACAAAAGCAGTGATTTCCAAGACTTCCCAAGTCCCTGCACCTTGATTTTGTAACATTTTGTTGATTTGACTATGGATTATGATTTGCAATAGCAAAATAGATAAGTCTGGTAATGGCAAAATCATTAAGGGATAAATTCCACTTCTTGCTGAAGCCTTTGATAAATCCCCTCTTGATGCTAGTGGGAACATTAGCAAAGTGCATACCTCTAATTTAAAGCATTTAAATTATGAGCAAAGCCCTGTCTGAGTATTCTTTAAAGTAAAGAACTTTCAGTAATAAATACTCATTTCCCTTTCTGGCCTCATTGCCAGCAGCTCTGTTGGTGGCAGGGATTACAACCTGCCTCCAGAAACCAAGCCCAGCCTCAAGCACAGGTTTGCTGCAGTCAAGGCTGCTGGCCCAAATCTGTGCTTTCAGGTGGAGGCTCTTTGGTACCTCACTAGTGGCAGCTGGAAATTGGTACTGTGAAGAAAAAAATAGTTGTGGATTTTTTTTTTCTGAGGAAAGAAGAGAGAGTATTCAAAGAGAGGAGGCTTTTGCAAATGCTGGCTGATTGAGTCAGAAATCTGGCTAGCTCCTCAGGCTTCCTGATATACCCGTCCCTTCTTTTTAATCCTGTGATAGCCAATGAATCATTAATGAGCTCAGAGGAGAGCTGTAGTCTTCATAAACAAAAATAGCATTTTTACATCAGGATATAAAATATCCTCACCTTTCTTTGTCCTCTCCTGTTTCTCCATATTTTTATTTTTTTCCTGTAGTCTGCTTTCCTTGTGCATCTTTTCCTGCATTCTGCTCGTAGAAAACTCATTAGGCTTACTAGATAGGAGACTGATAATATCTTCTAGCAGTTTTGTAATTTCTTCTGCTGTAATGGATAGTCACATGCAAAACAATGAGAAACATAAGGGTATTGAAACCACCTTTGTGTAATGATCAAGTAAATCATGAAGCTGGGAGTTTCTAAGGAGCCTAAAGGACTCCTTCAAAAATTAGGATATTATTTCCTTATGTAAGTTAGCTGGGAAAACAGAACAAAACAAACCCCACCCCTCAAAATAAAAATAAATCAAAAGTCAGTCTTTGTTGGGAGAGCCCATAGAAGACCTTACACTTGTTTTCCAGTTCTTTTTTTCTGTCTTAAAATTCGTCTTGGTGCCTTTTGTGGCATATTTAGAAGCATCCTGTTCTAAGCAGCTTAGCAGCAGCAACGTGATTCAGAAATGAGTGGGTGGCAGGGTTGATCCAGCTCTGCTCAGACCGTGGCTCACATCCATGTTGATGGAGGCTAAAACTGAGTGTGGCTGCTGTGGATGAGCTCCTGGACTGGACAGGAACAGGAGCAAGGATGGTCCCTTTGTCATCCAAATCACTGACTTTACAGAAAAGCAGAAAAATGACTGTGATTTGACCCCAAAGAAGGGCTTTGAGGTGTGGACAAAGCATGTTTTTCTTACAGATATAGGAAAAAGGTTAGAAATATTCTGGTACTGAGTGATGTACCTGACGGCTTGGAATTTCTTGGGTTGCTCCTGACCTGTGGGGCTTCCAGCCTTCTCCAGGGCTCAGCTGCCTCAGGAGTGAGCAGTCCCAGCTCCTTGCCTATCTGTCTGTTATTAGTTCTGGCCCTTTTGTACTTTTTTTTTCAGGAGACCTTATTGCAACCTTTCACTACCTAAAAGGAGTCTATAAGAAAGATGGGGACAGACTTTTGAGCAGTGCCTGTTGCAACAAAACAAGGGGTGGTGTTTTTAAACTAAAAGTTTAAAGTTTTTGGAAGTTTTATTTTGCTGAGGGTGGTGACCCCCTGGCCCAGGTTGCCCAGAGAGGTGGTCAATGCCCCATCCCTGGAACCATTCCAGGTGAGGTTGGCTGGGGCTCTGAGCAACCCGCTGTAGTTGCAGATGTTCCTGCTCAGTGCTGGGGTGGGTTGGACCAGATGAGCTTTAAAGGTCCCTTCCAACCTAACCCATTCTTTGATTATCAATCCTGGAATTATGATTATGAACTTCTGTGATTCTGTGATTATGAATCCTTCCTTTAAACCTCTTTGAAAATTCTGGATAGGCCCTTTCTGTAAAAAGAGATCAGAATACTTTTGTTTTTTTTTCATTTAGATAGTAAGAATAAAATCCCTAGGTCAAAGAGTTAATAACATTGCCTAGATGTAAATGAAAAACAAAATGAAAAATTCACCCAAATCAAATAACTATGTGTATTTCTTTCATATGCTACCAGTACATTGAATTAAACTACTAAGAAGCTTTGTGGATGGCAAGCTGAATGAGATGTGAGACCACAGAAAAACTTAAGATGAGCAGAAAACAGTTTGTTTGTGAATTGTCACTTTGCTCTGAGAGAAATATCTCCTTGTTTCTTTTTGGCTATGATAACTAACCTTAAGTCTCTGCAGAGAACTTTGTGATGATGAGCTGTGGCACCTGAGAGCTCAGTGTTTCTGACCTCTTGATCTCTCTTCTGTGAAATGAGTCTTCAGTTCTGGAGGAAGAAGAAAAGAGTGAAAAAGGCCAGTCTCTCAGGGAATACTGTCAGGGTATTAGAGCCAACAATGCTTGTAGCCTTTCACCAATGACACAAACTGCTTCATCCACAGCTAAAAGGATGTGCAAGAGGAAAACAGAGCTTATAGTTTAGAGATCTTTATTGAATAAAACCTGTATTCCAGACCTGAATGAATTTGAATGATTCAGATGTATCTATAGAGGCCTTGTGAAATTAATTTTACTTACTACTTTTGGTAAATAAAATGGTTATGGTTTGAGACTGTCTGGGACTGTAGTTTAAACTGTAGCTTTAAGTATGAGTGAAGAAAGAGGAGCATGAAGGCAGGTCGGTTTGTGGATTCTGCATGCCTCTACTGAGACAAGGAAGATGAAGTGTAATTTTCATTTTAAATTGGCTCAGATTTGGAAAAACCTTTCAATTGCCAGCACTTTGATTCCAGGTGAATTTGAATGAGACTTTCACAGAACTCATTCTTCTAAGCAGACCGGAAGGCATTTAGTTCAAAGTCGAGCTGGGTCTGGGCTGGAAGATCCTGGTCATTTTGCCCCATATAGACTGCCTTGGCCAATGCTCTGGTTTCTGTTCTTACTGTTCCTGGCATCTCCGTGGCTGACAGCCAGGCAGAAGGAGAGGGTTATCTTCTGTTAGAGGTTTTTCTCTGGAACATCTGTTAACAATCTACCTTTACTTAAAAGCAAAAGCTGGGTAGCTGTGGCCGATTTAAACCCACGTCTCTGTGGAAAAGGCAGCTTCAGGGGGGAAAAACTGGATAGCCTTATTCCTCTCTTCTGTATATGTGAAAAGAAGAGTCTACCTGGTCTAAAAACTGCTTGGAATAAGTGTTTCCATTACTCAGAGATAATCAGCATTGTAAATTGAAGTAGCAAAAGTAGAGAGAGTACTAGTTTGCCTCAGGAGTTAATAGATGGGTTAGTAGCATAGGCACAGATTAGCTGCAAGGGTTTCCTAATGTGGTCTAGAATACTAATGTTTCTAAAACAAAGCACCATTTTTTTTGTTTTGTTTTGTTTTAATTCAGCATATGTAAAAGCAGAGAAAATAAGAGAAGTTTTGAGATTGTCCTGAGATAACTCCACCTATCTCATCTCTTACAAATGCTTCCCAAGCTGTTTTCAAGACTTCTGATTAAAGACACACTGTGACTTCCTTAAAAAAAATTATTCCAGTGTTGAACTTCTTATCCAGTAGAAGTTTTTGTTATTTCTTGAAGCAATTCAAGCCCATTTTTGCTTATCCTCTCTACCACAGATAAGCAGTATCATCTTTACAATAACTTGTGTTTTGAAGAATATGTTCATGTCCTCTGGGCTTCTCTTCTGCAACTTAAACAGCCTTGGTTCTTTACTCACAGTAATTTTTGTTTGTCTCTCTGGAGACATCTTTAGCTGGTCCATTTCATGAAACAACTTCCAAAACTTGACCCACTACTCCCAGCTGAGGAGTTATTAATGTCCCATTTTAAAGCTTTTCTTTCTAAGTCTTATATGCAAATGTCCAATCATACATGAGAGTCACTTGTTTTTTAACAGAATGATTTGATTTTACATTGTTCTCATTCTGGTCTTTGATGGGAAATTTCTTTCCTGACTTCGTAAATGTCAACTGTCATTAATTATTGTTCCCCATATTTGGTGATCCCTTGCTTTTAGATAAACATTTTCAGTCTTCAGGTTTTGATGATGGAATGAAAAAATAAAATAAATAAAAAAAAACCCACAACCTTTTTAACCATGTTTCTTCCTTTTTAAATATTCATCTAACACTATTCTATAATGATATAGGCAATGCAGCCCTTTCCCAAAAATCTTTTCTATATCATTCTTTACCCCATCCCTATATGGAATGGAGAAGTTTTTGTATTCAACCTTGTAGAATATGATGCACACTGGAGTTATAGCATTAGCTATGACAACAGTGCTTTGAATAGTTTGGGTTTTTTTTGTGTTATTTAAATTTGTTTATGTTTAATCCTCTCTTGTCTCTGTTCCAGCATTCTTCCTTGGAATGAATAGATGATCATTACAAACTTTCTAAATTTTTAATTGGGTCTTATAGAGTAGATAACTGTGTTTTTCAATTATTAAAAACCCAAACTTTTTTCTTGACTTCTGGGACAACAATTGTAAAGGAGATATTACCCAGGCAGTAGTAGGTACACTGAAATATAAGGCCAGGCACACTCAGTTTTTAATAACTAGGACTGTAGTGCGGCTTCTCACACACTTGGTAGGAGTTGTTTTAGAGACAGAAAGAGTGGGTAGCAAAGAGCTGTGCAGAACCCTTAAATCTGCATGGATACAAAACCCAGCTTGCAGAGGTTGACTAAAGGACTGTGGTTTCTTTGGTTTGAATTGACCTTTCCAAAGAAGACAAGAAAAAGAATTTCTGATGAAACATTCTGGTTATTCTCTTCCTGCAAGAGAACTTAGTGATTTGACATAGAATTATTCTTTAGAACCACTGAAATTTTTGAATTGAAATTGCTGGGTGTTCTTTCTTCCCATGTACAGGACAGGCATTCTTTACAGAACAGGCAGGTCATTTTACTTCTGTACCTGAATTTGTGTCCTTAGGTAGCTTTTGATACGCCCTATACATTCTTTATTTTTCTCCTGTGGTATATAGCTTCACCAGAAGTTTTACTATCATAGAATGTCAGGTTGGAAGGGATCTCCAAGGATCATGTGGTCCCAACTTCCTTGGGAAAAGCGTGGTCTAGATAGATGGCCCAGCACTGTGTCCAGCAGAATCTTAAAAGTATCCAGTGTTGAGGAATCCACCATTTCCCAATCTCATTGAGTTCATTACAGTGGGATGCATGACAAGGTTTCTTGATGCTCCTGTTTGGGAAGAGAATTAGAGGAGGGTAGCAGGCAACTCCTTGCCACTTCCAGATGTACTGAAAGAGAAGGATCTGTTGGGTTGTGGCCCTTCTCTGTCCTGTTTGGAGTGGATGACAGTGGAGGCAAGTGCTCATGTCAAATGACATGCCAAGTCCCTTATGTATCACAATGCAGATTTCCCCTTACCTCAGGGGATTTCAGGATTTGTATTACACATTGTGAGCAGGATGGTGATTTTTATTAAGTGCTCAGACACATATTGCTTTCTTCTTCTGATTTCATTAGACATCTCCATGACTATAGTTTTCACTGGACCTCTTTTTCAGACACATGCACTTACCTGTCGTTGGGGTTTAGCTTTTTAATATTCCAAATTTTGACTTATTAAAGTTCATGTTGCCACAGGAACACTTATACTTTCAAATTTATTTATATTTCCTTTGGGGAAACTGACTTTTCTGTGTTTTTCATCATGCCTCTTATTTCATCTTTAAATGAATTTCATAGCTAGGCACAGTACCCTACTGCGCACAATTATTGCACCAATATAAAATCTAAACATCACAAAATCATTTCCAAAATCTAGGTAGTTATTGGTACTGTTGCAAAGAAAATCAACAAAAAAAGTCCTTTTTTTTTTTTTTTTTTTCACTTGAAACTGGGTCATTTACCTGACATCTAAAATATTTGCTTTAATATTTCTTTGTACCTCATTAGAGAATTAAATAATCCATGAGATAGTGTGTATTAAGGATCAATTCAAAATATTACAATATTACTTTTAAAAAAGCCTCACAAATCTACCTTGTACCCTAAGCTGGTACCTCACATGTTGGTTAACAGCCAAATTAATGGAATATTCATTTGCAATCTCATGGAGCTACATCTTACCATCTAATTAAAGGTAAAAATCAGGACAGCCAGAGTTGTCTTTGGTAAATTAAAAGTCCTCTTTTATGTGCTGCGGAGGTGTCAGCACTATTATAAGGACTAATTAGACATTTTACAACATCCTGGTACCAGGGAGGAAGTGGTATTGTGTGTAGTTTAAAGATTATTAAGTGTCTTTAGCACATCGGGGTTAGATTTAAGGATGCCTTCAGTGCCTACCTGCTGGTGCAAGAGGAAGTACTTTATTGTCTTGTAAGAAGAAATTGGGCTTTTTGAAGAATTAAATGCTTGTCTGTGAAGGCAAGATTTCACTTCTGATAGCCACTAGAAAGGAGAAAATAGTTGTAAGCACAGAAGACTCCTTTTGTTCACATCCACTTACACACCTCAGCCACACAGTGTAAATTTAAACTCAGACATTGTCTGTAGATGGCATTTCCTATCAATTTACTCTACGAAATACATTCCAGAATTTCCCCATTCTCATCTTCCTTCCCCAGCAGAGACCCAGATAACTCTTTGTTTCCCTTAACAACAGTACTTAGCCAGAAGCTTAGCCTATGTACCAGAAGCAATGCTGCATTCCTATTTCAAATAAAATTAGATTATCCCATTCATGCATAGGCTAGACTACATTTAATTTAAGATCTCATGACTTACAAACCACACACATGCTTAGGTTATATGGTAGAAAAGGTGGGCATCAACTTATTTTCCTGCTTTATTTTTTTGATGCTTTCATTGTTGTCAGACAGAACTTGCTTATAATCATAATCTTGCCCTGATTTTTCAATTTTCCTCCTGTATCCTACCTGGTTTTATGTGTGTTCATATTTTGGATGTAAAAGCCCTTGATGTTTTTTTTGTTAATACTTTAAATGCCTAACTAAAAAAAGAAAGCCAAACAACAAATAAAAATATGCATGCATTCACTTTATCTTTAATGATAGAAAAATTGAAGCAAAAATTGTGTTAAATGCAGTAAAAAAAAAAAGAGCCTCTTCGTGAACAAAATGTGTAGTTAGTTCATAGCTTCCTCTGAAGCTTTTAACATTTATGAGTAGATCTTTAGATGAGGCGTTATGAAGACGTTAATCAGTGTCAGCTCTGAAGATTCATTTAAAAAATTTCATTTCTGTGAACTTGTCTCAAAAATGTGTCTTGTGATTAACTGTCTAAACTGAAAAGAAACTTCTGACTAGTGTGCGAGCAATGAATGTTTAATAGACTAGCAACTGTTTTTTAAAAAAATCCAACACACAAACTTAATGGGCACTTTTAAAACTAAACTTTCAACGTTTAGGGATTTAACCATGCAGTGCATGTTAGTGTTGATGGGAAATTGCCCAGTTAAATCTCTACACATTACATCTTAAATATAGCCCTCATTATGAAACTGTGCTCAATGCAGGAGGATGAAGAAATATGGTACCTGAACATCTATCACACGAGATTAGAATCCCCTGTTCACCCCCCAGTGGGTTTTGCAGTCTTTTGTTGGGTTCTGTTTGATTGGTTTGGTGTGATTTAGTTTGTTTTGTTTTAAAAAAAAATCTGCAAGAAGATTCTGTCAGTATCTTCTAGGGAAAGGCATTTTCCCAGACTGAAAACTCACTGGGTTTCTTGGGGGCTTAGCTGAACTGCTGTTGGCATGGAACCTGTGGAGGGGTTATAAATACAGCAAGAAGTTTTTCCTTTTTCTTTTCCTCTTTCATTTCTTTTCTTTTTAAATAATCTTCATGCCAATCTCAGCTCTCCTTTTGCTGATTCTGGACCTGATTCAGCTCCAGCAGGACTTAGAGGTGAGTGAGAGTAATGTAATGGAGAAAGATGCACATAAATTTGCCAATAGCTTTTTCTTTTTTTTAAAAAAAATTAGAAAATGATGATTTGGCAAAATTGGACTTGTGCTGAGAGCATGTAAGTTTATTTTCACTCCCTACTGCTCAATTTTTCAGTCATTAATCTTTCACAGGTAGCTATGTGTATGTTCAAGATCTGTTTTTTTTTCACATACATTTACAAATAATGGAAGAATTTCAGTAGGAAATGTTGGAATTCGGTCACCTCAAGCCCGTTGAAATCCTGGCAATGAAGACAGGGAATCTGGAACGTGAGCAAATGGCCAAAAGCAGGAACCTGAAGCTACTGTGTCATACCCTTACTGGATGTCCCAGCCTATGTGAAGAAGAGGACTCTATGATACCTGTGAAAAAAAGGAATAATCTTTGTTTTGTTCCAGGTGAGTGCCAACACTTTGAAAATGCCAAAGTTACCCATGGTAGGAAAACTCCTACCTGGCCTG
>NW_008630009.1:314279-332894 GCF_000691845.1 Merops nubicus | reverse complement strand
GAAAATGAAGAATAAGGGTGTGAGATACAACAGTGTTTTTCAGAAGTTCTTAGTCACAGAGAAGGTGCATCTCCATCTGAGATTTATAATTTTGTTCAAGTTCACATGCTTTATTTTGTTTTGTTGTTCTGGATCTTGCATCTTTAGGAAAAAATTGAAATGAGGTAGCATAGAATATGCTTGCCATGGAATGATTCAGCAGAAAAAAACATAATTGCAGTTATTCCTTCTTCTCTGGTCATTGAAATGGATAAAATATATAGCTACAGTCCAAATCTACTTGGGTTAATATTTCTTTCTTGGAAAATTATGATCCTTGGAACACAATTCAATTCCTTAGGTTCCTAGCACCTTTCTGAGAACTCGTGCAAAGAAAGCTGAACTCAGGTTAATCCCCTCTTCTTTAGGGTGCTAACACTGGATTTTGTATCTTTAATGATAATAGTCACGTAATAAAAATTCCTCTTTATTTTTCCAGTTCACAATGAGTATTTTCTTTTCACTGGCACAGAGAGTGTGTTTTAAAGTAAATACTGCCTTGTAGTTTTTCACAACAGAAATCTCTTAACATTGGCACACAGATTAATAACACATGCTCAAGGTGCCCATTAGTTATTTCTACAATTAGTGGAAAAATGCCACAGCTCATTCTAAGGAGTTATTAGGGGCATTTCTGGAGGAATGCAATCAATTCTTTCCTCTGTATAGTTAGCCAAAGCTAGCAGAGCTAACTTAAAAGGTCCTCTTAAGGATCCTTTAGAGAAAAGTAAAACTAGATTTGAAAGACTTACCACAAGAATGCTGTTGATCCACTAATGTGGTGGAGGTTCTGGTCTATGGTATTTAATTTTGCCTCTTTCTAATACTGTTTTTAAGGATTTTGAAAGTTATGTACATGACTTTCCCTGAAGCTGCTGGAGTGGCTCATGAACACATTTTATCCTTTCTGCATCTTTCTCTGTGTTGTATGCAGTGGTAAATTAGTCCTGGTGAACAAATATTTATTTAGTGCTCTTCTCTGCACCTATTCTTACTACACACTGCAGCATTGCTCCTCCAAAACCATCATCCCTCTCGATATTGCACTCTTTGTTTTTCTAATGTCTCCTTCAAATCCAGCTCCACTTCCTTCCATCTTCTGCAAAAATTTGCTTTTATTTTCCTACTTGACTCAGGAGCTTCTGCTCTGTTTAGCTGGAGAGCCACTGTCTTTACAGTCCCTCAGCTAAGGGATCTGCTACTGACTGGGGTCTCCATGGGACTGCAGCGTGGGCCAGGAGGTGCTGAGCTACCAAAAAGGGAAGGTTAGATGCAAGACTTTAAGAGAGTCCTCCCATTATTCCTTCTATAGGGTAAGCTGTGTGATGCCTCCCTGCCAAGAGCAGATACATTCTCTTTTGGTAGAAAATGGTCTTGTGTCTTGACAGGTATGAACTTAGTTATTCCACAGGCTCTTGCTTTCCTGTTTTTCTCTACTGTGTACCATTGCAGCCAGAACTACAATGACTTGCTCAAAGTAGAAGGCAGGGTTGAACCTAGGTAGAAACCAAAGGTGATCTTTGTCTCATCCACATGCAGCTTGTGAGACAACTGTTTTTCCACCTGTACTCTCTTACTGTCAATTCAAATGTAAGGTTGAATCCTCTGGAACTGTTACAGTGATTGCTACCTCATCCTGTGCTAAAGGTCCCAGAATTGAGGATCTGCTTTGCTGGACTCTTCTGTTGAATGAATTGTGTTAGTACACAGTGGAGTAGCTGTACTCAGAGGAGTGGAATGCTCTACATTTACACCGTGGTGGGGGTCTGGGTCCTTGGTGTGTGTGCCTGACACAACTTATTATTACCTTACAGCTATGAAATATTTTTTTAAAAAAAAAAAAAAAAAAAAAAAAGTCTAAATTTGGCAGCCTATTGGAATACTATTTGAAAATATCCAGACATTTTAAATAAAATATTTTCAGTCATAAATGCTAGGGGGGTACTTGGCACAATGTATCCTACTTTTAGAAGACAAATTTGCGTTTTCACAGCAGCAGCTAGTATGACAGAATAATTTAGGTGCACCAGACTTTTGGGTGAAATCCAATTGCTACAGTGAAGGTACTATTAGTAATGTGCTTAAATCAATACCATTTATCTTTAACTTTCTAAGCACAACTAGTTTATGGACCTTGGGAAGCAACAGCAGTAATTGGTAAGCAGCGTGAAGTCTGCTGTTTTCTCTCTTTGTCTGTCATTCTTATTAGCTCCAATAAGAATCCTGCACATTAATTTCTTGTTCATTGAGAGGTTAGCAGACCTTTTTGTATTGTCAGCTTTTAAATTTGTCACATAAGACTTCTTTCTCTCCTGCTCTTTCACCAGCCCTTCAATATAACATCCCAGGTGTTCTCCTTCATTATGGTTCACCCTGGTATTTCTTTTTTCTTCTGAAGTTGTCATTCAGCACTCCCAGCACTGTAACAGACCCATACTGTGGAAGTAACTGTTCCCAAATCTGGGTCAAGCCAGGTTTCTGTAGAAAGCGTGACTTGGAAGTCAAGACTTGGAAAGTGATTGCAAGGATTAAAAAGAGGGTGAGTTAAATCCATGGCACTGCTGCCTTTACCATCCCCTCTCACTGAGCCTGTGGGAGACCTTCCTGAAGTACTTTCTGCACGGGGAATGAAGAAATGTTGTACTTCAGTCTCAATAGCGTAGGATTTCAAAGCCTCCTCCTATCATGATATACCAGCACCATGAGGAGCTGGGATGATATGTTGATACAAGTGTTATCTTCTCTCAATGGTAACTAGTGTGTGTTGTCATTTTGGTCTAGTCTAATACTGTTTTGTTCAGTGGGGTTTGTGCTTGTGATGCCATGATACTGCAATAAGACTCCTCCTGGATTTCCAAGCAAAAGGACCAATGGGGATGTGTGAAACTAATTATGCACAAATAGGAATTCTATTTCTAAGAGGTCTGTCTGATCAGTACAGCTGAAAATAGAGACAGATAGATTTTATCTGTTATTTCCTCTACTATTTATGCTTACCTGTAGCCTGCAAAGTCATTATTACCTATTGTACCTATTACATTAGCACCACCATGCCCTGACTGATGCCATCTATAGTTACACCATCACAGAGTGCAGGAGTTGGTGCCCCAAAACATGACAATATAAACTGTCAAGACAGGACAAAGAAGACTGAAGAGTTAACCAGCTTAAAGATGTGCAGTAAGTCAGTGGTATGGCTGGGAGAGAACTTTAGTTAAGTTACTGAGCAACACTGACTGTTAAATGTTGTACTTTGGAAACTTCCTTCTCTTCTCACTTCAGGAAATCTTGGCTGTGTGCTTACATAGTGTAGGAATCTTCAGGGTGGCTCTTTGCTGTTGTCAAACTCAATAGTGGGCAAGCATGGTGAAGTGCATTTAATGAGTGTTACTCATTTCAGCAATGAAAGACAAATCTTCAATATTTTGCTTAGCCTAAGCTTTATATGGAAGGAATGAAAGTCATGAGCAGAGCTGTCCAGAATCTTCCAGAGGTTTTTTTTTCAGTTAGAAAAAATACTTATATTGCTAAACCCTACGTAGTACTTTTATTTAAGTTGTGCTAGAATCTGCAATGTATGATATTTATTTTACTCCCTTCAAGGCAAATGGAAAAACAATAGAAAATCTTATCTTCTTAAACTCACCAAGCAGAAGATCCTCCCGCGTTGTTGTTGGGTGGGAGTGCTCAGTGTCCATTACTACAGTGTACATTCCTCTCATTCGACCTCATTGCCTTTGACAAGCCATCTTAGTATTTCAGAGGTTTTAATCATCTAAGTTTTGTAGATGATATTCCTTCTTCAGCTTGTAGTAGAAGAGCAAAGCCCAAGTAAAGTTGTTGGTAGACATGCCCCAAGGTCAGCAAGCTCAGGAATTGAACAGAGAGCTTATGTCTGAGTGCTGAAGCAGTTGTCTGAGCAGCTACTCTGTGCTCCCAGTCTTTGATGTCCGGTATTGTTTTTATTACGTTGTTCCAAGCAATTGCCTTTCCTTTGTTGAAGAGTGGCCACTGGGGATGTGTGGTTTATGCTGCAGTGAAGCTGATGTGAAAGGAACATGCTTGTGAACAAATCAGCTGGGGTGGGGCTGTCTGCAACCAGCATGGCACAGTCACCACTGAAGGTTTGCTTGGACCATCCATGAAGGCCAATTTAAAGGAAATTTCATTTGCCACAGCCTGTATGGCAATCTGTAAGAAGCAAGAACTCAGGGGCTTATGGGTGAAAAAAAAAGTCTTGTTATAAATACTATGAACAGAGAAATGTGTATAAGGAGTATGTGGGGACAGCTTCAGTCCTGGCCAACCTGCATAGTTGGTGATGAGAAGAAACCAATAATTATCTCTATGGGATAGATCAGCTTCCACATTACTACAAAACATTCAGTGCCAAGGCTGGGTGTGAGAGATTCACATCAGCAGCCATATCACAGCACGTCCCCAGAGCTACATTATCACCCCATCTTTCAGTCACAATCCCAATACATTCTGTCCAATAAGTGTCTTCTTCTTTTTGGGGAAAGCCAGCACCCTTTCAAGCTGCCAGCTGGTGCGCTCAGTGCACTGACTGAACCTTGTCTTTAAGAGACTTTGGAATAATAACAGCTCTTGGTTTCCTCTTCTGTACCCTGAATTCTGTACTCGCCATGATTTTGGCTCACGCAGCCCCCTGGGGATTTGGAGTGTTGTAAGGTACCTCATTTTAAGCATTTTCATTTCTTGCAAATGTATGGGAACAAGATTTGTTGCCAGTTTTTGGTGAACATAGGAGGGCTTCTGGTGTAATCTTGGAAATACTCACATGCCCATGTAATCACCAGAAACACCTTTGGCCATGCTTTTTCCTCCAAGGTGCTTAATTTTGCTGATTCTCTTTCTCTTGATACCTTTTGCTCTTTGCTTTATCTCTTCTTGGGCTGCTATTTTTTCCTTCTTGTATGACTTTGTTGTGTTGCCTTCTTTCTGACTTGCAACAGCTTCTGAAGTCATGAATGATATATTGCTCTCACCACACCAAAGACAGTGCTGGTGATACCACATGGTTTGTGTTAGCATGGGAAGGGCTGGGTCAGAGCTTTTAAAGGATTCACCCCTGGAAAACTTCGGTCTCTAACAAAGGTAGTTTTGAAAGGAATAAGATGCCTTAGAGACTGATACTGATATTACACAGTCTTGCTTCTTTAGGACCCACGCTGAAAGCTTACACTGTCTCTTAAGCTTTTGACCTCCACAGATAAAAGCTGGTTTACTTTTGGCTGGTTTTCCAGCCTTGTCTAAAAAACCTGGCTCAGTCAGCGTCCTGAAATATAGCAGAGTTCCAGATCACTTATGGTGCACTTTGTGTGCACAAGTCATGGAGCAGTGTGGGTTTTTTTCTTCCTAGGGTCCGTGGTACAGTCCCACCATGCTTTATAGGGCAAAGCAATATAGCAGTTGAAGAAGGTGAGATGATCCAATTTCAGAGACAAAAGCTGATCTGCTCTGACAGCAAAGATGTGTTTTCTGCAATTACTATCTGCAAACCTCTTTTGTGGAGGAAATAGGAATTGATTTGAAAGAATCCCTTGCATTGTAATACTATCAAAGCAAAATGACTTGTTATCAATTTGCCATTCATTCTGAAAGTCTTTAAACCAGTTAGAAAGATTTTAATACAGCACAATCATTGCTTCCAAGTTATGGACCTGTAATCTTGTTTCAGTAACTCATCAGTGTCTCTCTTTTATATTTTCATATATAGTTCTATATAAATAGCCTTTTTCTCAAAGTGTTTTAATATTCATGAAAAGTATCAGAAGCTCCAGATATTGATTTCATTTCTAGAATAAATGCAAAAGTTTACTTATAGTACTTCATCTCTATCCTTCAAATATCAAGAAAAGGACCATCTCTGAGGCAGAGAACTTTCCCTCTCACTTCCATGGAAGTAGTTACTACTCATCAGCAGATTATGTGATGTGATTCCTTTTGTTGTGGTGGTTGTTGGTATGTTTGTTTTTTTTTTTTTTCATTCTCTGAGTAAACAAAGCAATCTGGCCTTGATCTCAGATACATCTGATATATTTAGTGCAGGCAGAGAATGCTGCCAATAATACACATTAAAGGCTAAATAAAACTGTAGATAATAAACCCTGCCTCTCTTTTCAAGATTTAAATTAAACCTTTATAGCTCCATATACTGTCTTCTGCTCAGTCTCAGACACCTGCCTGGGAATGCTCTCCAGAGCAGTGCATCTCTAGTTACAAAGGCTCAATCCCATGAAAAAGATGTCTAATATGTCAGAATCCAGCCCAACCCCTCTCTGTTTCTGAAACCTGCAGATCTGCTTTAAACAAGTTACAACTTTGGACAGGAAGAACATTTTAGGACACCTGTGTCCTCCTGCCATCAAAAAATTACAAATTCTTAGATTCTGTTTGATGCCTGCATATATAAAAAAACTTTTCCCCTTGGCTAGTGAAATCATACACTTTTGTATGTTTAAAATCTGCATTTTGATTGTGAAAAAGTTGATGCTTTTTAAAATGTTCATTAAAAATTCCCCTGAAAAGCAGACATTAGGAATTTAGGTGATCTTTGTAGGTCCCCTCCTTTTTCTCTTTCTTCATAGCAATGAATGCTGGCACTTATTTTAAAGAATATAAGACTATATGGTAAATTCAGCTAATTCAAGGACCTCCTTATCTCAGTCCCTGTTCTCCTCCAGTCTTTCCATCCTCCTTTTCCAATTCTCACTATTCTCAGTGTCTTCCATTTTCAGGGTTAATTTGTACTCTCAGAACCTAATGGAATAAGCTGCTGGCTGCAACAGCTTGTGTTAAACAGCAGAGGTGATGTGGGAACAATTAATGAGGGCTAGCTTGGACGCGGCTTTGCTTTCCTACTTTGATGTCTGTCCTTGGGGCAGTTGCTAGAGGCTCATTCCAGTTTTCTGCAGGCTGTTCTATAGCCACTCAGTGAGGAAAACTGAGATGGTATCACTTACAGTGCACAATAACCCAAACCTGAAGAAGTGCTGCTTTCTGTTCTCAATATTGTTAAAATTCTAGTGTGGGAATTCAATGTCTCCCTCCCCTCTTCTCTCCCTGGACATTTAAATGTTGTTTTTACATGCTATTCTGCACCAAAAAGCAGTAAAATCAGGCTGATATAATATGATCTACTCTAAAAAAAGTGAAAAGGGATTAGAGATGGAAATTTATTCTCAGCCCCTATTAATTTCTTTGGCTGTTTACTTAAATTTTCCTCTCACTATCTCTCTTCTTGTTTGCTTGATTGGTTTTTTTAAGAACGTTTTCTTCCTCTGTATCAGCTGAGGGTGAGGGCAGGGTGGAGGAGGGACCTGCTGAACACGAGCTGCTGGTGGAACCCCATGGAGCAGGTTGCTGCCAGGGGCAGGAAATGGAACACATGCCTTCCACCAAGGCAAATTTCTTTCTCTAATCAGATCAGCAGTCATGCAGGGAGAAGTGGCACTGACAAAATGTCAAGAAATCAATCCTCGTATGGACACGGGTTCCAATTGTAACTATGGATGGATTTCTGGCACAGAGAGGAAATGGCCGTGGCCAAAATTGTGTTGTACATTGTGATTACAGCTGGAAGGAACATTTTGTTTAACCCAAATAGTGGCAAGCCTTTAGATTGTAAGTACCTGATCCAAGCTGCCTAATAGAAAGTTAAAGTGAACTTAATTAGCAGCTATAGCTTGTTGTGTTCCTTGTCACGCTGTATTACTGCTCTGAGGAATACCTGTTCTGCAAAGCTTTGGTTCAAAGGCTGCTAAGATTTAAATAAATCAACTCTACCCATATATAAGCTCTCACATTATTCCTTTATCAACTAAATATACGTACCTACACATGACATATTTTTGCCAAGTTCCAAGTTATGGTTTCCCCCTTTTTTGAACTTTAACTTGTATCTTGGAGCCTGGCAATAGAGTGCACTGTTCCTACGTTCTAGCAGAAAGAGGAAGGCAGAGATGTCCTTGTAGATGGTTTTGGTATGCGTTACATGCAGCTGCCATGCTGCAGCACTGTGGGTTTTTTCCTTTGCACAGAACATAAAACACCCCATTTCCTGGATTCCACAGTTTATATATTTCACACAGAAGATGAAAGCCACTGGAATTTGTCCTAGATTAGCTCCCTGAAACGAAAAGGACTGGGAATATGTTTCTATCCCTTCAGGCTATAAAAATTCCAGGATAAGAATTTTGTAGCAAAACCACCACGATATCATAGTTCTGTGAACACTTGATATAAGGCATTTCAGGTGCAGAGCTCAGAATAACTTAATAAAAAGCACAGAAACAGTTAAAACCCAAACAAACTAACAATTAAGGAGTTCCTTTACTGTAGAACTATCATTTGATTAGCTTTGATACTTTAGCATTTAACTGCTATTAGCAAAACACTAATATTTCCATCACATAACAAAAAGAAAATTCTCTAAGGAAGAAAACATGTTTTAAAAATACAACTTTGAAGTTTGGGAGTAAATCACACTGAAAGATATGAAGTCTCTGCCATACAAAGAAGGAAGGGAATCATTAAGTCTGTTAAGCAAGAGTGGTTGGAGTGATATGAGCAGGATTATAAATCTATCTCTTTATGAAGGAATGTGAAGTGAATATTACTGAGAATGCTCCTGGTTTTCTTTCATGTGTTCCAAGCAGTGATATGTAAAATGAAGTACACCTTCTTATGTTAACTTGGGAAACTCACTGCTGCAAGATAGTAGTTCAAGCAAAACATAGTGATAGATGGTAAAGGGCCAAATCATTCTTATCACTGAAAGGAGATATGACAGGAGAGACAAAGGGCTTGGGATCTGTCTGTGACAAAACATGCACCAGTTATGATTGAATCTGTTGTTTGACAGGCTGTTTTACAGTTGCCCATTGCATTGTCACCTGTAGCTGGTTGATAGAAACCATGATGCTGCAGTCAGTGAGAGGACACCGTGCCACCTGGTTCTAAGGAACTCCCACAAATAGCTTCCTCTCCTGAGGTATGTAATGAGCATAAGTCAGGTGAAAACATCTACTCAATGATTTCTGAACATCTTTGGAAGCCTTTAATATTAGCAAATACAACTCCTAGAATTTTCTTTCAGGAACAAAACAAGCCTTTTTTTTTTTTTTTCCTTATGAATGTTTTAAGTCTTAAGTTACCACCATTTAGCATTCATTATTTGATACCCATAACCCTAATAGGTGAACAACAAGTACAGAACTTTGCATTTCTCTTCAGACCATGCTCAATCTTAATTAAATCTACAAAAGCATAAGAATTTTAGATTAAAGCTGAGGGTCCTTTCCAGTGCATCCTGATGCTTCAGGCGTAGAGAAAGGCTGCTGGGATAGTTAGTTGTATACTTGGCAGAAGGCATCCTATCCATGGGCTCTAATAATTAGAGATCAATTTGATAGCTAATTACTTCCAGTGCTAGTGAAGGCTAGCTCTGAACCTTATGCAGTTTGTTGATTATATCAGTGCTGTAGCCATTGAGAATACATCACATTGACAGCACATATTATTACCCTTTTTCTAAAATATATCCATGGCAATTAACTGTCTACCTCTTAATAGCTCTGTTTTGCATTACTGTGGAGAATGAACTCGCTGCTGAGGAAGGAGGGGCATACAGTGGTACGTTCTGAGCTATCTATGTGCAGGATGCATAATTGTATTGATCTTCTGCTGATAAAAACAATGTATTAATGTACACTACTACAGTACTTCCAGTCCTGGCTACCTCATTGGTTCCCAGAGTAGCTCCATGGAATACTGTAGAGATGGCCTGAAGGAGAACCCTGATTTGGTGGTGGAGGAGCTTTCTCAGATGTATGACCTTTAACATCCATTTACCTGTTAAATCTTTTCTTTTAATGCTGTGACGATTTTAGGGTCTGACACTATGTCTTATCTAATATGGTTTTTATTATATAGTCAAAACACATACCTGATATCTGATGGCTTGGTGTATGCCTATTAGTTTTGGAATAGGTTATTTTTATTACTTGCTTTCCTTCCTCTATCTCCAGGCAGAATAAATCTAAATTCAAATTTTAAAGAGGAGGGGGAGCAGGCTAGAGAAAGAGAATCTAACAGTCAGCTCAGCATGCCAAGGTTCATCCCAAAGTAATTTTTACAGCTGCATTTTAAACTCGTTCAAAAAAAAAAAAAAAAAAAGGAGGAGGGGGTTATAATAGAGATTTAAACCATTCCTTAACAATAGAAGAGCAGCTGGGTACTGCTAGAATATCAGAGGTTGCTGAGCACTGCAGTTGGAATGAAACTGTCTGCCCAGCTTTAAAAGAAGATGTCAAGTGTAGACCCTCTCTCACTGAAAAGGGGAAAAAAAAAGCCTTATTGATCCATTTAGCTGGTAACAGATACGAATCAAACCAAAAAGTGTATTTTCTAGCATTCAAGTTAGATAGATGTCAAAAGCTGCAATTGATCTGGAGTTCACTGCAAAACTTCATGGCCATATAGCGTTACAGACTGGTGAATTCTGCAAAAAGGAATGACATTCTGTAGAGAGATTTTTTTTTTTTACTTTGAGAAACCACATTTTTACAGTTACCTGCTTGAAGGATGGGTGTTTTAGCATACACCACTGGTAAGGGTCAGCAGAACCACGCAGGATTCCCTCCCTCCTCTTTTGAGAAGGCATGAAAGAATTGTATTAGTTTTGGAGTAGGATTTGGGTTGTTGGATAGTTATCCTCAATTATAGGCTGCCTTGGTTTGTGGTGCACTTGTCAGAAGAGTAACAAATGCAAAGAGCAGCTTGCCCTATGGGAACTGTTAATTGTGCTTTAACAACTGATTATGTGCTTATCCTTTGTTCTAGGGAATGAAGTAGATGAAGTAGTCAAGAGGATGGGGCCAGACTCTCGCCAGTGGTGCCCAGTGACAGGACACGGTGGGCACAAACTGGAACCCAGGAGGCTCCACCTGAACATGAGGAAAAAATGTTTTTCCTGTGTGGGTGGCAGAGCCTGGAGCAGGCTGCCCAGAGAGGTTGTGGAGTCTCCTCTGGAGAGATTCCAAACCCACCTGGGCACCCTGCTGTGGGTGACTCTGCTGGAGCAGGAGGGTTGGACAAGGTGATCTCCAGAGGTCCCTTCGAACTCCTACCATTCTGTGATTCTGTAACGTTACAGGCTGGATATTGATAGCAATGCAAGGACTATATTTATTTTTAAGTATGGACTTCACCAGCTAAAAAACATCACAAAACTATCTCTGCACCATACTTGTATCCAACATAAAAAAAAAATAAAATTTAAGTTTTATAAAAATTTATTTTTAAAAAATGATTAAAATTAAAGATACCAACAGTTAGAGCTGGAGTCTAATCAACAAATACAGGTCAGTTTTCTCATGCTCTGAATTATTCAAGGTGTATTTTATGCAGTAATGTCAGTACAAAGTTGGCTATTTTTACATTCAAAGAATCAAAAAATATAAATATAACGTGTTTTTGATGTGAGATTGTATTTGCATAAAATTGATTTTATTTGTAATAAAAAATGGGTTGAGAATCATGTATGTCCATGATAATTTATAGAAAAGCTCTTACTATTCTGGACTAAAAAAAGAAAAAAAATACCATGCATTCATTCTCTATGGTACTGTGACACAAAAGTATTGAAAAAGCTCCAGACAAGGTAAGGGGTAAGAATGAAGTATGGAAACCAGACACAGCACAAAGCTGTGCTCTTTTTAAAGTTATTCAACCTGGATAAGAACATGGGAAAAACTTGAGATGTATATTTATGATGTGTAATGAGATGATAAACTGACAGTGTTTTATCATGTAATCTTCTGTGGAAAGTGTGATTACACATCAGTATGAAATAGGTTTGTCACAGCAGCTTCAAAGCCAGATTTTCCAATTGCCTGTGTTTCAATTGGATTTTGCAAACAACTCTGTACACTAAGTAAACCAGGAGTAGGAAGGGAAAAACCCTGAAGCATTTTCTGCATTGTATACATT
This sequence comes from Merops nubicus, assembly GCF_000691845.1. Classification (NCBI taxonomy): domain Eukaryota; kingdom Metazoa; phylum Chordata; class Aves; order Coraciiformes; family Meropidae; genus Merops; species Merops nubicus. The sequence continues at coordinate 320,840 of NW_008630009.1, read as the reverse complement.
TGTGAATTTTGCTTTTGCCTTTGGTAGTTTGGTTGTGGGTGATGCAGTCCTGTGTTTGACAAAATGCTGATAGACATATAGGGTGAATATAATTAACATTTTAATGAGATAAACGTGTGAACACATTCTGCTTGGTAACTGCTGAAGAAAGATTTGATAAATGACTGTCCAGCAAAGAATTTCTCAGTCATTGTTCCCAACATAAAATACTTTGAGTTTAGCTGACTACAAGAAAAGATGAGCCTATAGGTTTTGTCCAAAGGGCCTCACCATGTTATGTGGTTAGAAGGGTTATTAGTGTGTACATATATATTTTTAACACTTTTAACAGATACATGCAAACCCAGTTAATATTTAGGTATGCAGTGACAGGAAAATATAATCCCTGTTTGTGTGGACGGAGAGAACTAGAGGGCATGCTTGAAAGCATTTCAAATCTTCTAAAATATCTCCACAATAACTTATTTCTTCTTCTATTATTCTTTGATTCCCTCCCTCTGCAGAAGATATTTTTTGGGGAAATGAAAAAATCAGATAATTAGTAAAAACTGGGAGGATTAAACACTCTAATAGACCAAAGCATGAGGAGCTTCCTCATTCTGTCTAATCTTTTGAGGGTAGAAAAGGTCTTCAAGTAAAGTCTGTAGCTCTGAGCATTTTCAAAGCTTACTAGGAGCTGAAAAATTCATATTGCTGACCCACACAGAGATATTTGTTCTCAGCTTCTGAGTTTTCAACTTCTCAAATTCCTCCTTTCAGTTAAATGAACAAATATATCTGCAGACTTTTTTTTTTTTTTTAACATATATGATTATTTAAGGCACAGCAATGGCTCAAATTGAATTATTTGTTGTCAGTGATAGATCCTGTCTTCAGAGGGTCTAATCCATGAAGTAGGTGTGGAAAATATCTAGAAAAATTCAGCTGGGAATTGCTATAATTGTATAACTATTTTGACCTTATAGTATGTGGATTTGTTTAATGTAATGACTAAAATAACATGCCTGGATGGCACTGGGCTATATAATCAGTCTCTAAATAAAATAGCATTTTTTTCTAACTAAGTACACAAGTGTAATGTATTTTACTCTTTTTTTTTTCCCCAAAAGGGTAGAATGGGTGTTAGATACCCAGATAATCTTACACCCTGCATCAGTGCTGCTCTTCATAGGCCATCAGTAAAGAAAGGTAATTTTTCCTTAGCCTTAAGTAGAATTAACAACCTTTATGTTACATAGGATTTTATGAACAGATCTCCAAAAACTTAGCCATGTTGTGAGGATCCAAAGAAGTCTGTGCAGCAAGAACAGTTTAGCATCTGTTTGGGGCTCCAGAATTGTTAGTACAGAACTCTTAGCAACTCCTTCCCCCAAGGTATGCCCTTGATATGTTCTACATATGTCCCCTAAAGAGTTAATTTCCACACTCCATATTAAAACCAAGCAATGAAGTAAAAAAAACAGTAAGAAGTGTCTGAGAAAAAAAACACCCAAAACTACATTAAAACTCAGCTTCTGCAAAGCTTGAAGAAAATGAGCTTTGTTTCATGAAAATTTGAGATTATAATGAATAGTGGAGCACTTATTTGCCAGCTGAATGGCTGCTAAATATAGCCCTTCTATCAGAAGCTTCTCAGATAGTGGATCTCTAGATAAATGAACAACCTGCTTCTGCCCTGAAGATGCCTTTATCTTTAAAATTCTATTCTTTAAGATATTCTTTTTAGTCTTTAAAATAACTGCTAACAGAGCTCACTGGCTGGCCAGGGCAAGCCAAATGAAAGTCCTCTCTGAGCTGATTCTCACAGCTTAGACTCCTCTTTGCAGCAAGTGGTTGCTCTAGCCATGCTGGCTTCATTCTTTCAGCCATGAATTGCTGTAGAACTGGAAAGAAAGGGCTTAGAATTTGATATTACAAATGTTTGCCCTCTTACCCAAAGTCACCAAGTCTGGCATTAAAGATCAGAGCAAACTTTTATAATGATTCATGAGATACCACCACCCTCCCTCTCTCTCGAGCTCCCTGCTCACCCTGTTCCTTATACACATCAATGTGGTCTTTTATTGCCATTTAATAATAAATGGTATTTTGTTTGCCTACCTGACACTTTTATTAACTTCACTTTCGTGTGTATGTGCACACGTTTCTCCAGGCATGATTTCTCCTCAACGCCCCCCCAAATAAAAGCGTGGGGGAGAAAAAGCACAGCTTTATTTGAAGAGAATTTGTCCATAATCTGTTGCAGCTGTAGGGGACCATTCGGCCAATTAAAGAGAACAGACTTTGGCTCCTTCCCAAATGAGGCGACCACATGTTCCACTTGGATTGGTCACCCTGGGGAAACGGTGGGTCACAGGGGCATCTGGTTGTCATTTCCTCTCTGGTCAGCGTGAGGCAAGTGTACAGCAGCAAGGAGGGAAAAGTGTACATTTTTGTGTATCTCCTGCCTTGTCCTGCAGCATCAAGAGGTCCAGCACCATCTAGTCAGAGCAGGATGTCCTGCAACTTGATGCAGTCTGAGATTTGGGAATGGAAGCTCTACCTTTGGTTTGCTTAGGTTGGAGATGTCATGAATTTATTTCTGTCTCTCAGCTACCACAGTGTAAATGTGAGGGTTCTATTAATGTAAAGGAGTTATGGTAGGTTTATGCTCATGTGACTGAAGAGTTTCTCTCACAGGTAGGAAATGTGCCCCCTCTACAAGGCAACAGCCCTTTCTGCTACAGACAAGCAAAAAGGTCAAGAGCAATTGGGTAATAGAGGCTTGATACAAATGTAAGACGACGTGATCTCTGGTGTCTCAGAGTGATGTAATCTTATGCTCCACAAACAGTGTCGACCATGAATTATGAACAATTTTACTAGCTGATTTGTAGCTTAATTGACTCCCAAACTGCACATACACCTAGGGCTGAAGGGAAATACAGCCTGCCAGAGACATCACAGTGAGGCTGTCTTCAAAAAATGAGAAACATCTGGTTTCAACTAAACTCAGGCACTAATAAACTAATACTCATCATGAAGGGGGAAATGCTTCAATGAACTAGCCAGGTCAGTGAACTCATTTTCCTCTGGATGTGGCTGGCCCCCAGTTTTCAAACTGTTATGGTTAAGGCAGATTGGTTATTTGGCTTGGTTAATGAAGCAGCATCAATAGTGAAAAGTTTTTGTTGATCTGAAACTTTCATCTTTTCAGTACCATGACTTTAAGAGCTGTAACTCTTCCATTCCAGGGTCCTGCGCATGGCAGCAGCTAAGGATTCGTGAAGAAGTTTCTGTGTGGCAGCTGAGTTGATAAATGTGTTTTCTTAGCCAGGGTGAGTGCAGCTGTTGCTCTTCAAGGGGCCATGAGGCCCAAAAAAATTGTTGGAGAGAAGGAGAGTGCACATGGAGCAGCTGATGAACCATGGTCACCTCCTTGTAAGCCTCAGCCTTGATCAGAGGCTAGGGAGGAAGCAACGGGTTGTTGCCCACATGCTGGAGCACAGGAGATCATGCCGTGGCTGAGGGGCATGGACCAGCATCAGACCTGGCACAAGCTTTGTGTGGGGAGAGCTCAGCGGTGAGGAACAGATTACGGTATGGGGGTGTGCTATTCAAAATGGGGACCTGGGGCAGAAATATTTACTTTAGTCCATATAGCCTCTTAAATTTCTTCACAGAGAAAGACCAAGTTTTAATTTCTCTCTGGCTTTATTGATTCATTTCTTGCCATTCCCCCCAGCAGAATTTTGTTGTATTTTTCTGGAAGCTGCCCTCATCTGAAGCTTAGAACCCAAGGCCAGCCTGCCTTCTCCATTGCAACAGATTGCTGCTTCAGATCCATCCCTCCATCCATCCATCCCACTCCGTTATGTGTTGTATTTTTGTTGTGTATTTAATTTTCCAAACTGTGCTGTGTATGACACTTTTGTCTCAAGGATCATATGATTTCTGCTCTGCTTACTTTTTGAAAGATTTGCTCTTTTTCATTGTAACTTGTTCCAATTGTCATGAAACACTCATATCAAAAAAAAAAAAAAAAAGTCAGATGCATTTACCAATTAATACTTAATTATCAAATGGCTCTAAGTCTGAAAGAAAGGGGGGATTTAGCTTTATTTTTTTTTCAGTAACTTTTATTTTTTCCTTTGGATCCCAAATCCCTTTTCCCAGTGCCTATAATAACTGCTGCATGAAATTCCAGGTGGATGCTTTTCAGCAAGACTCAGAGAGCTGAGTTTTTAGGGCTTTTGGAATATGGTAGCTCCTTTTTTTTTCCTCCCCAAAGCTGAAGCTATGAAAATTTCAGACTTTCCTTTAAAGGCACTCAGATTTTGAGACTGAGAAGCTTGGCTTCTGAACAGGTTTCAGAGTCTACACAAAACTTGATCAGCCCCTCTGGGAGCTGATCTCTTAGTACAGTTATGACTGAATGGCAAATTTTGCTGTTCTAGAAAGCTCAGTCTGAGAGTTTGATCCAAAACTGCAGAAGGACTTGGTGAACTTTAGCAAACACATTGGTCACCCACTGAAATATGACATTTAGCAAACCTTTAAATGCTTTGAAATGGATGGCCAGTCATTACAGGAATGAGGTTCTTGGTGAGAGAGTTGCTGGACCAGCTCTGGACTAGTGTATTTGTAACTTGGATAAAGAACGTGTAGCTTCATTTACAAGTAGTTGGGATAACTGCTGTATTTTGAGTCAAATGGGACACCTTTTAAAAATTCAATCATTGTTGCAGTCATCAGAGTGGGAGGTCAAAGCACTTGCCATGAATTTGATGTCCTTTTAAAATCTGAAGCTCTGTCTACAGCACTGTTCATAAGGTTTTACGTAATGAACTCATTATCTCCTCTGATACATATTTAAATTTCCAGTTACTGCCATTTGTTAGCAAAGTCAAAAGGCATTTTCTAATTGTGGTTAAATATACTTAGTATAATTCTTTTCCAGTTTGGGAGCTAAGACAAACTAGAAAAACTCTGTATATAGGTGCCATCCTTTATGATACCTGAAAAAGAAACCTGTAATATTAATTTGGCTTTAGAAAATATAAACGGCTTCCACAGAGATCTGGTGATCTACATCTGCAATGGATTTGGCACTAGGAATGTGATCAAAAGTGATGATTGTGTCAATATATTCTGATATAATTTCATTTTAAACTGACCTCTGAGTCCTTTGAAGTTGATGATGTGGCTGAGGAGCTTGTAAACCATACCTAGCCAGTTTGGCTGTGTAATCCTGATTAAAACCAAGAGGGGATTCACACAGAACTCTAGAACAGGAGTTCATAAATCTCATTTATTTTCAGAAAGAAAAAAGGGAAAAAAAAAACAAAAAACAAAAAAAACCAAACCAAAACAACCACCACAAAATTAACATGAAGCTTCCCAGATAACTATCAGAAGAAATGGCAAACTCAGCAAAAGCATTTTAATTTTTGTTTCCCCTGCACATGCTTTTGATATAAGGAAGGGTGGAAGTTAGCCCTAGCATTTCTAAAACATAATGATTTATGAATTAACTGTTTGTGCAGAGTGGATGGTATAATAAAAACAAGTGACAAAATACTGAGCCTTTGCAGATTCAGATTTTTCTTGCATAGACTACAACTTTCCTACTGTATTTTGTGGTTAGTGATGCCAGTTCCAATAAGTTCTCAAAACAGAAGATGAGAGAGGACTGGAGCTAGAACTAAATTCTTTCTGCTTTAAGGTGTGGACTTCTGAATCTTTAAGTAATAAGATGATTTATAGATGCCTTTATTCCATTTGCAGTTTAACAATGTTGTCAAAATAAATGGCAGATAATAAATAATTGTTGGGCATGTGTTTTAATTTTCAAAATATTACATTTGTTGTATGTCAAATACTGTCCCTGAAGTCCAGATAGCTGCTTTCCAGTCTCTTTACTGGTTAATATCAGAACTGAAGATAAATAAACTGTGGCCTTTTAACCTGTAGAGTTTGATTTGCATCATGTTAAACTAACATACTTCTATCCTAAAAAAACCACGAAGGCAGCTTTTTCCAAGGTAGAAGGAAAACTTCAGGGCTTTTTGTATAAGGTCATGTTCATCCACTTCCCTTTCTCTTAGAAAACCTGATTTGTAACATCTTCCAGAAGCACAGAGAAATGGTGTTTTTCTTTTGTATTAATAAAAAACTGTATAGTTTGTCTCAGATTAAATATAAACACTTCTAAATGTGATTGGCAGAAGCAGGAGTATGTGAAGGTAGCTGATTTTATCTGTGTAGATTAATCACATAGAGAACAGTTGATTCAGTTTCTGCCTCCTTTTTATTGCCACAAATCAGGTGACTGTTACATGAAACTGAAGCATTCATTACCTGTATTTCTGAGCTCAATTAATACTCAATTCTGAATTTTATCCTAAAAATGTCTATGGCATTTGTGAAAATAGACTTGAACCCTGAAAATTCACTTTGTTCTTCAGTTTCTCTTGAAAGCAACAATGTAGTGATGAAGTCCCTGCTGAAATCAGCATCTGGCAGGGTTAGACCTTCACACCCTTATCCCACAATTTTTTATGTAATTAAATTTAACTTTTT
>NW_008630009.1:254681-314248 GCF_000691845.1 Merops nubicus | reverse complement strand
GAAAAACTTCTACTGAAAATTATGTTGTTTGTAAAATTGCCACAGATACATTTATAGGTTGTTAGACTCTTGTGTGTAAGAGAAGATTGCAATTCAGCCATATGGAAAATGTATTAAAGTAAAATAAAAATATTCTGAAAAAGTCATAATATCTCTATCATCATTGTGAACAATTTTGTGGAATTTCTGAGATAATTATGTAGCTTTTAGAAATTGGAAACAAAGGAAACAAAGGAAAAAACCAGTATTGCTACAGTAGTTCTATGATTCTGAAGAAATGTCTCCATCCACTGATAGGCAGTAAAATATAGTTCTTGGTCCAACTGATCACATCTCTGTCAATTAAAATCACTGATCCAGTACCTCAGGAGGTATTTATGACCTAAGTCAGAGTTTCCAGCCCAGTGCCTAGCTCTGTGGTGGACGAAACTGGGACATGAGTAATGGCAAACACTGGAGAGCTTGTTTCATCAGGGTCTGTTCAGGTTCATCTCCAATGTCTAAGAAGCCTGAAGACAGAAAATTAAATATGTGGGATGTGTTCTTTTATTATTATTATTATTATTTTCAGGCACTAAATACATGAAAATAAGGAAAACAAAATCACAGCCAAAACAACATCACCATAAGGCTATGTTGGCAAAATTGATATGTAGTCTAGGAAAGTGATATTTCTTCTTTTTTTTTATTAAGAAAATTAAGTTCTGTCTTGTATTAATGTTATTGATTCAATAAGTGATGTTGTGATATTTTATCCCATAAAACTACAAACTGGGATGGAAGTTTGCAATTTGACTGAAAGCTGATTTGTTTCAAATATCTATCTTAAGCTTGTTTAAGCAGATGAACAAAGGAGCGATCTGTAACTTGGGTGTGATATTTATAGTTTGTTTGCACAAGAGCTGTCGTGAGCATGGACTATTTGTTTGGACAAGTGCTACTGGATTTCAGAAGTAGCCCCCAGGTCAGTGTCAACACTTCACAACCACGTGTGGAAAAGGTTTCAGGAATTTTCTATCCAGTTTTCCCCATATTTGCCTGAGAGTTGATGGATGTAACCCAGTAAAACAAAGATGTCACTGTTGGCATGCTTTTCATGCTTTGTACTTCAAATATAATGGCAACAACTTCCCAACATCTATGCTTCTTGGATACAGGTAAGATGCATCCATTTTCCCTACAATCCATATGAAAATCAATAAATAGTCCTAAACTCACAGGTTCCTAGGATCAGCAACAAAGTCTCACAGTCTTTTTGAATATAATTTTCTCTGTTTTCTCTAAGTGGTTTTGATAAGGGATAGAAGAGGAATGCTGATATTAAAGACATCCTTAGTCAGTTGTGCATGGAAGTAATGGATTGGTTATTTTTTTTTTGTCTTGGTTTTATGGATTTTAAAAATTGAGATTTAAATAAATTTAAATTATAGGTGAATTGTATGCCAGTCCTTTTGTGGGATCCAGGCCTGTGACTTCTTTTTCAGCATAATTATGAATATCATAATATTTAAAATGAGCTAACAGAGAGCAATCACGGGGTAAAAAGTCATTTAGCTAGGAGATACATGAACAATATTGGAAACAATTCAGAAAATAATGGCCTTTTAAAATCTAGAAATTACCCACAAAGGTACTCGCAATTAGTTTAGAGAATGGTATCTGAGGTGATACTGTAGGGATTAAACCAGAAGGAAGTAGGATTATGGACTTGGTGGCCTCAGTGGATGGTGTTGAGTCCTGCTTGGCTTTCTTGGGCAGGACACGGGGCTTGGATTATTTCAGCAAGAAGTGACTGTGCACACCTACAAGAAATGATAAAGTTATTTAACTTGGACTAAAATGTGGGGAAACTTCTCTTAAATTTTGATTTCACCATAAACTTTTATTCTGGCTGTGATTAAGCAGATTTCTGGAGATACATAAACAAATCAGACTGCCAAGATATACAATCAAAAAAACAAAATACGAAAAGAGACCAGCTGAAAGATTTCCCATTTTCTAATCCTGTTTATTTTAGTTATATTCAAACTATATGTAACACAATTAAACCCTGATTTTGTAAATTCAGATTATTTCCGGAAATAGATATGGTCTTTGTTAAGCAGAACTTGAATTTCACAACTGCTAATGCACTGAAATGTACAGCTGTATAAAATCAGAAGAATTAGGTGAATCTGTGTTTATCTGTGCAAAGTTTAGAAGGCTGGGGATGTATTGAGTGAACTCTGCAAATTGATTAATGATGTAAATTGCTAATTTACATGCTTAAAAATCTACCAGAGAAAAATAATTTTGATTGTGTGTTTTTTTTTTTTTTTTTAAACTCTGTTTGAGTGTCTACAGCTACATATTTAGTCCCAGCATATTTTAGATACTTTAATTCTCTTTTCTAATAGATCAGGATCACATTATCCTTCTATTGCATATTCCCTCTTATTTTCTGTGGGAGGGGAAAGTGGGAAAACACCTGAGGACTTGTATAGAAAGATGCACTTTAATTTCAGGAGAGCCTGTACCAGCCTTTCTGGCAGGATTACTGCTTTTTCAAGAGTGAATTTTTCAAATTGCAAGGCCATGGAGAAACCACCAGCACCTCTAAGCAAGGTGACACCCTTTTAAACTTTCTCCAGAACTCCCCGTGATAGAACCCTTCCAGTTTCCTTACCTCTGTCTCCCTGCTTTTGCCATCAGAAAGTTGCTTTTTTGCTTTTGTTTTTCCTGAAGTTGAATATTTTATACATCTCAGGCCCTCTTCTCTGTGTACTTTGAGGTGAAGACAGACTGTTCGTGTCTCTTTGCACCAGACTTTTGCATGCTTGATGACTTCATTCACTGTCATTCCTCTTAGGCAAAACAAGCCTGTTTGCTCAATCTGAACTCAAACTTGTTTTTTTTTTTTTTTTTGTGTGTTGTGTAACTGCTCTCTGTTACTGCATATGAATCATACATTTTCTTTCAGAGGATTTAGGTAGAAGAAACATCATTGCAAAACTAAAAACACTATGAACAGAGTCATCCTTTCTTTATTTAATCATATTACTGATGGATTTTCCTGGGAGGAAACAGAATGTCCTTGGGATGCTGTGTTGTACAGATCTATTACAAACTGGTTAACAAGGACATTTCATGTAACCTAATGTTAATTTACATAACCTTTTAAAATTGGATTATTAAGGCTTAGGTATTGTAATGCATGAGTGATGCAGGGTGTATCCTTGCTTAAAGTGCAAGAGCCACTTTTTTACCTAAAGACTGTGCAGCAGTAGATCTCAGACTGTGAGGATTTGCTGTGGATTTATTGTGCTTTATTTGGAAACACAACTTGGATGTAAGAACCTGAAAAGTGTTTCAGGAAAGAGTTAATTTCTTAACAGAAATTATGTTTCCCCATCCCATGCTAGAAAGGATTAAGTAAGATCTTGCTAATTGGGGAAGGTGGGAGGGCTGGGGATTTGTAGGCAGAGTAGGTGATAATGTAACTGGTAGAGATTAGAGACTAATTACCTGGAACCAGCAGTTGACTGCCAGGTGTATAAGATGCACAGGGGTGGAGTAAAGGGGTGGTTGCTGCAGAGGGAGCAAGGAAGAACTTTGAGGTGCTCTTTAAAGCACCGTGTGAAGATTGTTCAAGTTGGTTTGTGTGTGAGAGGGAAGGACAAACTAGTAGTGAAAGAAGTTGGTTGTGTTTTTATAGTTTTCTTTTCAAGCATGACTTCAAGTTTCTGTGTGACACTTGACTATTGCCTACTGCGTGCACTGTTAGTACTCGATGGATGCCTGTATATCAGTATGAATGAAAAAGAATTCTGCTTTGTGGTGTTGGTGAGATATCCTTGAAGTAAACAAACCAATTGCTTTCCGCTATATAAAGGTCAGGCTTCATCCCAATTCAGGCTGCCTTTCGAACAACTCCTTGGTTACTAGCTACAGCTTTAGATGATATGGGGATTGATGGGAACACTCTATCATTCTCAAGTACAGGCACTGAAGAGTAATTCAGTCATTACGTATTTTAATACAAATTACATCTTCCTGAGGAGTAACTATAAATAAGCTTCTGCTCCTGTGTGCGTAACAGGCAGATGAGTGTTGTGCTCTTGCAGAACAGCCCCATAATTGAGAACCAGATGCTCCTAAGCTCTACCCCTGATTCTGGTCTTCATGTGCGTGCTTGAGTGATTGCCCACATCAGTGAGTTGTAATTAATTAGTGAGCGGGAATGTGCAGAAGGTATAAAAACACTGCAGAAAGTATTTTGGAAGGTGTGTCCATGCTCTGCTTCTTCCCATGAGCTGTAGGTTGTGTGATCTTTTGAAATGCACCTAGATAAACGTATGTTTCACAAAAAAGGGGTGTTAATACATGGATATTTGTTCTTCTTTTCTTATTAAGTGTGAATGTCACAGTTCTCAGTGTTATGCTGTAATGAAAATGTGTCTTTTACTTCTTTGATAGGTAGGTAATGCTGATGTGTTTAAAGACTTAACTATGAGTTAAGGTTTTATGCTGATCTCAGCTATGTGTGGATGCCCTCATGGGGATATTTCCTTTTATATCACTGTAATCTTTATTAATAACATGAATGCTACCAGCTATAGATGATGATGGCATTGTAACAGTAGAATGAAAATATAGTGCTTTCATAGCAGCACAAAGAAAACAGCCTATGTCTGGTTTTTAAATGAATGACTGTACACTAGGAAAAGGACTCCTACAATCATATGCACTTAACTGCTGGTTATTTCTGGGGTATGTTATATCATATACTTCTTGAGATGATAGGGAATGTAGCTTCATCTTTCAACAGAGCTGTTTCTTGCATTTCTACTAGTTATCAAAGTATTTAGTTAAATATGGATGCTGTAATCATGGTACATTTTAGGAAATATGAATTAATTTTAGCATTAGCAATCCTTGTTAAGCTGTTAATCATTTGGCTGCTGGGTGTTTGAAACACAGCTCTTTAAAACAGGAGGTGTCCAAGGAAATGAATGTGGCTCCCATCTTGCTTTGGGCAAAGAGATGACAGCAGTGGACCAAACCAAGAATCATGTGGGCATGTTGGTGGCTGAGTATCCTAAATGTAAGTAACTCGATGGATAATGTACTTGTCTAACTACTGGATAACAACTGAGTAACCTGCTGACCAGCAAATGCCTGGGATTTAGTTACCCCGTGTAACATCTGGTATGAATTTTAGAGAAGAGCATCATCTCCCAGGTTTAGGCTCAGCTACAAGAGTAATGAGCTTTGCTGTGTGCATTTGGAGCTTGCTGAGGGTTTCAGAGACAGGGCAGGTTGATAAAGAAGTCTCAGTAGCTTTCTGGGTCTGCTGTTACACAAACAGAAACACAGCCTGGGAATGACATCTCCCCAGATATGGTGAGGAGGGTATGGAGTTGCAGCTGTTGAAAGCATTTCTACCTCAAAGAGATGGAGTTAGCTGCAGGTGTTGGGTGTATCCCAGGCTTCTGGTGCAGGTGTGGGTGATGTGATGCCCTTCTGCTCCACCCCAGTAGTGTTTTGGTGATGTTTGCCTGTTTTCTTCATGACATTTCCATTTTGTGGCATTTTCATTATGAAAGTGTAGCTGCGTTTACTTGGCTTCAATGTCTGAAGTTTAACTACAGAAATTTCTTGTTCCTCTGGGATATTCATTGTAGACCTAACAAGAAACCTAAGATTTTTATCTTGGAATGTGAGAGGTCAGATCTGAGTGTAACAAGGCTTTGCTGGCATGGAGGTAACAAGAGAGAAGTCTTCCCTCTTCTAAGCAACTGAGAATATTATATTAATCACTTCTCAGGCAGAAAACTGTTGCTGAAGTTGTAATAGTATGTCAAATCTTTGCTGTACTAAGAAAGTGATTTGTATTTCATTATTCCTGTTAAAAATTACAGTTTCCTTTAAATTAAAACTAGTCTAATCAGGGCTAATTAAACCACCTTCCTTTATACAACATACTGCTGTCTTTGAAGAAATGTGTCATCTGCCTATTTGCCAAGGCACTGGATTTTGGAAATACAGGGTTTTTTTTTGTCCTTACACTTATTTTATTTTACAGTAAAGTTGTACTTTTTTAAAAGTGAGGCTCTACAAGTGGAACATGTTGGAACAAAGCTTTCCATTCCAATTTCTGACTTACATTGCTATCCTGTCCCTCTTTCCCAGGGAATATCCTAAAGCAACGCTTCCAGTTGTAAAATTAGAAGATATCCCAGAAAACTCACCTTGGTTTGAGTACTAGTTTGTTTTTTTTTTTGTGTGATGAAGGCAGTTAAGATGCTATAACCTTTTAAAGATATCATAACAAATGGGATTTTTGTGCCTATTCTGAACTTTTCTGCTGATTATTTTAAGTATAAATATGAACATAATGAAATATATTGCTGTATATTAAGAGGTTAAGAGAGTCCAGAAATGCATACATCATCCTAAATCTTAATCATATCAATTTACATAGCTTGAAACTTATTAAGGAAGCTAATAGTGTATTCTTCCTTTTCCTTTAGTTTTACAGAGCATGCGCTAAGTCTCTGAAATGAAGTCGATGTGGGGAGGGAGGTGGTGTTTCACTGTTTGGGGTTTTTGGGGAGGATGGGCAATTTCTAGGTCATCAATTCTTGAGTGCAGAGGAGTATTGGCTTGATGAGCTTACAACATTTAACAGAAAATAATTCTCAATAGGAAATAATACTGTGTTTTTATAAAACTTAAAAGATTTGTATGTTATCAAGCTAAGTGTGCCTAACGCTTATGTAGTGTACAGTTTAAATGAATTGTGAGTCCAAAATGTGTGGATTCAGGAAAAAAAATTGTAAATTAGCTAATTTCAATCCTCTGCATCTCTGGTTTCTGTTCTGTGTGCACAATTGTGAGGTTTTGATTTGGTTTTTGGTTGTTGGCTTGGTTTTATTTTTTTCCTTTTGAATCTTATCCAGAATGCTTGAATGTGTTAATGACTCATGGAGTACAGACCTTTTCTCTCCAATGAGTTCTATTTTGTGGGCTGGTGAATTCCTAGCAGAGCACATCTTCCTGACTCATTTGATAATGAAACCGGGCTTCTTTTCTAAATCAAATCCATTTCATAAGAAGATATATACAAGTAAGACTTACTGATAAGACCAGAAGTCTAGATTATTTTTCTTCAAGTTAAAACTCCAGTCAATACTTTCTTGAAGCTGCAAAGGAGAAAAAATTTAACATTTTCTATTTCATTACATATTCTATTTGAGCTTGATATTCTGGTATTATTTTGAACTAACCTCATATTCATCAGCTATATATGTTTATGGTTTTCCTCCTTTCTTTTTTTTTAATCTATAAGCTGAATACTTTTTTTTTCTGGCTACTTGTGTTATTTGTGGGTGGTTGCATTTTTTTTGTTTGGTTTTCTTTTTGGTTCTTTTGAAGTTTTTATGGTATTATTCCTTTGTCAGTTAATCTCCATATAGTCTGTAAGGAAAAATGTTTTTCTCTAAATCTTGTGTGCGTCCCTATCTTAAAAATACAAAATGCAGATTAATTGGTACCCTTTCTCATACAAATGACAAAAGAAACCCGAAGTGCATTAGTCAGGTGATTGCAATACTACTTCAAGCACAATTACCTTGTCTTAAACTGAAGATAAGCAGAACTGCAGAATTCTCTAGCAATAAAGTCCACTTCTTCATAAGGAATTAGGAGGAAATTGAAGGAATGTTTGTGAGAATGTGTTCTTGTAGCTCTTTTCATGCTTTTTTTTTTTTTTTGCTTCAGGTAGAGGCATGTGGAAATAACAGGTTGAAATTTTTTTAGTAGTGTTTTACTGCAGATCTTACTGCTGGTGGCTGTGGTGGTTCAGTCTCTGTCTTGGACAAGTTACCACAGTTATCTCTGCAGCCAGTTAACAAGACCAGATGCCCTTCAAAGGGCCCTTCCAACACAAACCAGTCTGTGATTTCAACATGAAAACCTGAGGTTTGAGACAAGAGGCAGCAAATCTGCTTATCAGACTTTATGTGTTAGTTTTTTCTGCTTGGATGTAGTCAAGACAGATGCCAGTCAGCACATCCACCAAACTGTCCCTTAGAAGTCAATTTTTCTGAGGCTTTTTAGAAGACATTTTAATAAGTGGCCAGCAATGGATTTACTAAAATCAGTTATAAACCTTTATTAGAGTCGATGGGGAAAAATGAACTGTGGGACATCTATGTGATGGTTATGTTGTCATGTGCTAAATAATGTATATTTAAAATTAGTGTTTGGGTCATTCTGCAACATAAATAGCTTGGGCCTGTTTGGTATTTTGGGCTGCAAGCTGGTCATTATGGAGGTTTGTTTTTTAAAAAAAAAAAAAAAAAAAAAAAAAAAGAGTTTGAGAAGTGCATGATCTGAAGAATAACATACAGATAACCTGACCACTTAAGGAGACTTCTGCTGTAGTATTGTTATTTGCTACCTTTCACATGTTCCCTAAAAATTCTATGTGCAATTAACAGCTCATTTTCAGCATAAGGAGCCTCCTTTGAGCAAAAGTGACTTCATCAGGAAAAACTATTGTTGGAGGAGTTGGGAGTAAAAAAAGAACTTTTACATTGTAGTAAAGTCTAAAAGGATATATCTGTCACTTGTATGGGAGAAGGTGCTGTTCACCCTTTGCCCTGTTCTCACCAGTACAGTCTTGAATGTCAGCAGCCCATTTTTTTTGGCACTGATGAGATTTCTTGGGAGGAAAGGTCTTTATTTAATATAATTCATAAAGAAACACTGGGAGGTGTTTGCTGTATTAGGAAAGCTCATCTTCTGAGAGCTCTGCCCTTGCAGAGATTGTTGCAGAATCAGGGATACGTGCAGAACTTGAATACTGAAGGGCTTTTCTCCCCAAACTTTCATCTTCTTCCCCACCTATGGTGGGAACAACCTTTGGAGCTGATGTGAATCTGAATAATTGAAGAGATGCTGCTAACTCTGGAAAATGTTATGCATAAAAGCAACAGGGATCACTGGATGTGAGAAAGGTGGCTTTTCAATCACTATAAGAGAAAAAACACTTAAGGCATGTGAGGAAATGGAGTTCTGTCAGAGAGAGAGGAGCTGGAACATCTGTGAGTCCTCTGATGACCAGTGCATAAATTCCTTTGAGTGTCTTGAATCTACACCAGAAGATTTTCTTTGCTGTTGTGGTGGTTTTTTTGTTTTGTTTTGTTTTTTTTGGGGGGGAGGTGGAGGCAGGAAGGGAAATCTCTTTGGACCCAGTAACCTATTTAATTGCCCATTGGACTCCTCTAATACCTGAGGAAGGAAAGGATTTGACCTATGAAGAAGCTAAAATTCAAATGTGCTTAGATCTGAGGTACAATTATCTGTCTAACAGTATGAAAAGTTCCAGGGGTCTGATCCAAAACCCATTAAGTTTAAAAGAAATATTTAATGAGCTCTGGATCATGCCTTAAAAGAGCAGACCTACCTTAATTTGCCCATTCCCTCCTTCTCTTGATTTCCCGATGTGGAAAACTTAACACTTTACTTTGCCCTTGTCATTTCAAATAAGAGTGATTTCCTTTATAATAAAAATACTGCAGAGGACCATAAAGAATTAGGTGAATTAAGAGGTGTTGTATTCATAAAGTTATTTCCAGTACCCAGCTCCTGTGTAGCTGTCCTCTCATTCGTGAAAGTAGGTTTCTGCCTAGTGCCACCACATTCTCACGTTTGTAGAGAGAAAACTGGGCAGAAAATGAAGGTACTTGTCTTTACATCTACTTGATATCTCTGTAGAGGTGGTTTTCTCTTTGAAATTTTATTTAATTGTTTTTTATTTTCTGTAGTCAGACATTCAAACACTTTTGGTTATGATATTGTGTTTTCAGCCTGACATAGCATTTTTTGTTAAAAAAACTTTTTATGGCTTTGGAGTTAGTTTATCTCTTGAATAATAATAATATTGTTTGAGGACAATTATATCTGTTATTGTATTCCTCCTGTGTTTGAATGAAAGGCTGTGAAGAAACACTGATTTGTGGACTGAGAGACTGTGAGCATTTCTACTGTATATGATTTAATTAGGAGGTGTGCTCCCATCTTCTCAAATATGAAAGAATGATTTATTTTCAAAGTGTGGCCTTCTCTCTGCTGAATATGATGTCTTTTGTCTCATAATGTAGGACTTGTCTTCCCTCTTGATGTGAAAAAGTGTCTATATGGGGCAGCTTAGCAAGGGACCCCTGCCAAAATCCTATGGGTCAACATAAACAACAGGACTGTGTGGTCAAGAAGGTTCACTCCATCTTTTTAAGAGGCAGACATTGTAATTCTTCTGAGGAGAATGAATATTTTACACTTAGGTAACTTTTTTTGGCAGGATCCAAATGAAAACAGTTAGATAAAATAATCATTATTGTTATGGCACAAGTACATGTATTCCTAGAAATGTCTTACTATCAAAGTCTCTATTCTTTGAATTTTTGGCTTTTTAGTTTTGTTTGTTTGGAGTGTGTGTGTGGTTTTTTTTTTTTTTTTTAAATTATGTTATATGATCAGATGAGGGGAAAAAATCCCAAATGTTTTTGTTGCTTGTGATAACAATGAGCCAGGGCTATCAGTGAATAGAGGTACTGCTCTGACTGGAGCTTCCTGTTACACGTCAGTTCTCTCCTGTCCTGGGAGATTCTGTTTCTGGAGACATCAAGACATATGAGGTTTGTTTGTGTTTGTTTCGTTAGCTTTCATAAAGCAGTTTGGAGTTGTAAACTCAAGTGCAATCAATGTTGCATGACTTTTCTTTGAATGGCATAATTACATTCAGATGCCAAGTGTGAAGTGCTTTGACAGTCTTGCAAAAACTTTTATTCAAAGCTTTGAAGCAAAAGAAAGAAATGAAAAATCAACTATTGTCTTTTGGTGAGAGTAATAACATTTGAGACCCCATCATGCTTATCCACCAAATGCTCTGTGGAATGCTGTTTATATGCAATAGGCTGTTTACAGTAAGACATTTAAAATAGTAGCTCAGGAGACCGTTCCCTGCTGCACACTGCTGTATGTGGAGTGCTTGCCAGATACTATCAGTAAAATGGACCATAAAAGCAATCTGAAACCTACATTCCTAGCAAAATTTCTCTGATAAATATCTTGCTAAATCCTAAGTGTTTCATTCATCTTGTTAAAGTGTGATACACTGATCTGCTTATCTGTTTAGCCTCACTGGCAGCATTCTCTCTAGAGGTTAAAACATATAAGGCAAGATGTATCAATTCACTTTAATAGTCATCTCAGAAAGAATGAGACCTGTGGAATCATTAATTAAACATGATTTTACTGGGGAAAGTCTCATGATGAAGATGTATACATGACTTCCCTCAGTGTCAGTAAACTATTTCAAATACAGTCTTTCATGTTTGACCATTTTCAGTGTCAGGTAAAAACTTATCAGAAAAAGAGCCCATGCATCTAGAAAACGTAATTTTTAATAGACACATAACCAATCCCTTTCACCTGTTTCTGCCCTCTCTAAAACATGATAATAGAAAGATAACAGATGTGTAAACTTATAAAGTTGTCATAAGGCTAGAAGCCAGGAACTATTTTGCGACCAAGTTCTGTGATAGATAGAAATTAAGATAAAATTTTTGATTAATCACACTACTATGTGATTTCAAATTGAATTTTCATCCCACTTCAGAAGAAAATGACAATAACTCTAAGTTCTTCCCAGTTCCAAGAAATTTTTACTTAGTAAAACAGTATTTCAGTCAAAATCAAAATATTTCTATGTCCAAATAAATCCCAGTGTTTTACTTGAAGTATCCAAATGTTCCACATTGATGTTTTATTCTGATGAGAAGCTACATTTGTTTGAAGTATATTTGTAGTCAGAAGAGGTTTCATCTTGCTTTTTTCCCCCATCACTTTTTATACTTACATTCATGTTTCCTTCTTATCTAGATGTTCACCTTCTGTTTCTTCATAATTTCAAACACCTTTGCCTTTTCTTTGATGTGATTTTTTTTTTTTCTCATCTATAAGATATTTCTCACAAACTTGAGTAGACCTCTGTCCTCAGAGTGAATGAATGGGACATACCAGAAGTTACTAGAATAAAAGCATAAACATGGCTGAATAACTTTTGAAATCTGGGAAATGCAAAGTTACCATCCATTAATCAATACATTTCTGAAAGTTTGCGTTTACAAGGTGAGCAGAGGATATGTGTTGTACTGTATTTAAGGTTATCCTTTAGGATAACTACCAGGAAAGAGTAACAACAGTTTGGTGTGTACATGAGCACAAAGTTGTGAATGGTTTATAGGGCAGAAATCATTCATTTTACCCATGAACACAAGTGTTTGCTATCTATCCCTTGAGCAAATTTTGGCAGAAGCTCCACCATTGGATAGTTGGATCAACAGACCTGTCTGTTCCTGGCAATGGGGTGTCACAAACATTTATTTTTTCTCACATGGGGCCATCTATATTTATAGGAGTTAGGTCTGGTTGCCTTCTCCTCTTTGTATTTCACTAGAAACAGAGAAGTGATATGTGGTGTCAGGTTTGTATATCCTGAAGTATACTCCTCAGACCCCATTTCAAATACGTTCTGTTCTTTAACAGTAGTACTGGAGAGTGAATTTCTTGTGACCTCCCTGCTATCAACCTGAGCAGGGGAAGTAGTTTCCAAGCAGAATTGCAGGTATGCAAATCTGGCACTTTTGATGAATCTTTTATCCGGACAGGTACTTCCTATGTAAAGTAGGAAATGGTGGTCAACATGGAAAAGGCGAAATAAATACCCTAAAATAGCTGATGAGCTATACATTAGCTGGGCTGATGGGCTGTGATGTGGGGCTTGAGCTCCAAAGTATCAGTTGAAGATCTGATTTTCTTGCTTTACAAGGGAATGACGTAAATTTGGGATAGTGACATTTTGGGGATGACTTTCATCCTTTGTCTGGGAAAGATCCTCTGGAGGTCTTGGTGTCACGCTCATAGGGTGTGAATCGTATGGAAAATCTACCAGAGCTGTGTGGGAGAGGTTCTTTCCTTCTCAGCTATGACACTGAGAATGAGCCTTCTTCTTGGGGACCAGATGCTAGGTCTGGTTTCTAAATGACTATCTTGTGTACATATGTGACTGGCTAAAAGGGCTTGCCTAAAAGCAGAGTGAAATATCTGAACTGAGATCAGTCATGCAGATCTAAGGGAAGAATGTGGTCTTGACTGTTAATTACTCTCAAATACAAAATTCATAGCAGCCTACTTGTTAATGAGTTGCAAAGTCTTTATTTTTAAACATTTAAAGTCTGCTTAAGGTCTCACAAGTAACTCATCCTTTGCACTTGGAAGAAAATGTAAGTGGTCCTTTGAAGGGTGGGGAGCCTGCTTCCAATGCAGATGAAGTTGGTGCAATTTTACACGTGTAATATGACTAAAGGCACTGATAAATAGACTGTGCACTGGAGGTAGCTGCATGCTCTAATGTGTGATACGATGCCTATTTGCAAATATGAATAGAATTAAAATCTATTTGAAAACACTGGAGTGCAACTGATACTTGTATGAAACTAGAGAAAAGCATTCGCCTGGTTATGAGGGAAAAGGGAATTCAGCATTCACATCTAAAATGAGCTTGATTTTCAGTCTAGCTTTGTAGCTCGCCTTTAAGAGAATGCAGAACACGAGCATCTGTCCAGTGAGTGATTCTGTGCCAGCTGATAGAGAATTTGAAGTTGGTTTATATAATTAAAAGCAGTGTTTTAAAACATCTGCCCAAAAAACATTTGACTATTGTTCCATAGTGGACACTTCATTAAATTGATAGAGACTTGTTACCACATAGTATAATATTTCCAGAGTTATCTTTTCATTCCTTTTTAGAAGAAGCTAAATATTTTGTGAATGATGGTTCCTATCTATGATAACTTTGGAAGGATTTCTGCAGGATTCTTTTCCCCATTTAAAACTTCTAGTATTAATGTTTTATTTGTCTGGCTTTTTTTTTTTTTTTTTTTTCTCCTGTGGGGAAAATAAAGAAAATACTAGAAAATATAAAAGAAACAACAACTCAAGAATAAAAGATATGAGGAAATGTATGAAAGCAATAAGTAGTTTGTAAATGCACTGACACAGATGACTGAATAGAGAAACAGATTTACCTATAGCAGTAAAGCAAGTATGGTTTAAAAGCATAAATTTTGGCCTAGAACTAATATGGGGATCTTCTGTAAGGTCTATAAAAAAACAGTGTTCCTGCTGTCAAATATTCTTACTAATTAATAACTTTTTAAATTAACCTAATACTAGTTTAGATCAAGCTCTTTCTCACAGCAAAACCTGCATCACCTTAACTTTCTCATTTTTCTGGGAGATAGAAACTTTGAATCAATAAACTTGCATAAAATGCTTTGAGATGGTTCCTTCTTGTTGAAAATTATCTGTTTTGGCAAATTACAAGGAGGAGGAAAACAGCCAGCTTTGGTTTTTATTGCTTTTTTAATTTTAGGAAATTTTTAAAAATTCCTTTAAAATCAGTGTGTTAGGAATTACCCATTTGCAGTTGGTATGTAATTTTTTTTTAGGACTAATGAGTTATTAAACAAATGATTAATCAGACTGATATATTATTAATGGATACTGGTTAAAAATATAGTAAGTAACTTTAAACTTACTTATGCTTGATCTTTACAGGGTTGTAGGTCTTTAACTACTATAGAGAATTAACTGATTCCTATTTTATCGGTGTTATAACTTAACCACTTCTTTGAAGTTTCATTACTGACCGAGGCTTTTTAAGGACAATATCTATTCTACATTTTGGCTATTTCTTTTAAGAAATCTATGAGATGAAAGCAATATATAAAGATATTTAAGGTAATGGACTGAAAATGAGATGAACCAGTACAAAGGTAACTAAAATTGTGAGATGTTGAAGGGTAACCAAATAACTTTGTGCTATAATAACAAATTAACAGAAAATATCCCATTTGTGTCAGTGTTAGCAGTCACAGAAGCATGGAAAATAAGAAGGCTGTGAAAAATGGCTCCTGGATTTTCCAAATAAGAGTGAAGGAAAATGCAATATATGTCTAAAGAGTCATGTCAGTGTGAAGCGATTCCCTTGATTCTTCTGGTTATCTGAGGTTTGGAAATCTCCAAATATATGAATACTCTGTTGTTACTAATTTAGAACTAATGTACTTTGTAGTATTCTATCTAGTGTCACTGAGGAATGAATGAATGCTGAGGATTAATCTTTTTCTAGAACCAGGTATAATTTCTGGGTTCAATTTACCACCAGATGGTGTAAATTATTGAAGTCTTTGTGGCCACAGGTCAGTGAGCAACATAGACAGGATAAGACTTGCATTTAAGTAGTGGATATAGCCACTAATAATCCCAATTAGAGTTGGAGTAATTAGAACTATTCTCATAACTAGTTGGACATGTTCTTGCGTATCTTACCGAGTTAGATGCTACTCCAAAATTTTGAAAATTACTACTTAGTCTATTGGTGACCTCATTAAGTGTTATGAGGCTGGAGGAGCTTCAGTGGCCCAGTTCATAAAATGGTGGTAGAGGTGGTCCTTGAGGTGGAATGAGAAAAATCCACCTATATGTGAGAAGTACTATGAGGAATGTTTCTCCTTCCTCCCACCCATCCTAACTCCAGCTCTGAAGTGTTTTGTTAAAGAAATTGCAAGGGTCAGGAAGGACCGTTTTCTCTCAAAAGGTCACCTAGCATTTTACTGTTTGTTCAGCTCAAAGTGTCTTAGGACATTAACTCTGTTCTGTCTAAGAACAAAAATTATGAATATGAAGCCTTCCATAAAACATGGTTTTCAGCTCAGAACAACAGCACAAAAATTTTCTCCAGATAATTGTATGGACTGCCTTCTTCAATTACTTTCAATAAAATTGAATATTTGCAGCTCATGTTATACCAACACAGTCCCAACCTGCTGGGCCAGGTTTGGTTTTCAGTAGCCTGTAAAAGGTCTGTGCCTTCTCTTAGGTCAACAAATGCCTCTTCATACTATTTTTTTCCCCCAA
Organism: Merops nubicus; assembly: GCF_000691845.1. Taxonomy (NCBI): domain Eukaryota; kingdom Metazoa; phylum Chordata; class Aves; order Coraciiformes; family Meropidae; genus Merops; species Merops nubicus. Next base: position 298,219 of record NW_008630009.1, on the reverse strand, counting down.
TACCATTACTCTAACTTTTAAACTGTAGCTCAAAAACCAGGCAGCCGTAGATATATGCAATTTTTCTAAGTACTAAACCACACTGAGTTTTCTAAGTACTAAACCACACATTTCATCTGAATTCATCAAGTAGGTACAATGTTTATGTGAATTTGCAACAAATTCCATGTGTAAAGTCTTTCATTTACTGAATCCAATAGCCTACATGCCAAAACTTTGCAGTATTGTAGATGTGCAGATTGTTTCCAGTGCGTTAGGAATTTGCTATTGTGTCCACTTGCCAGGTGGAGGCATAGTTTCATTAATGAATAGTAGTAAGGGAAGCCAAGTTACTCAAAGGTTTTGTTCTTTTTCATTAATAAGCTAGTTTACACCTAGGCTATGAAACAGTTGAAAGCTTTTTTCTTTGCTGTGAAAGCTGTAGCTAACAGGAAAAGGATCTAAATTTGGAATAATACAAGCTAAGCCAAGTAACTTTTTTCCCCACCTTCAAGTAATAGATTCTATTGCCCCATAAACTCAAATGATTCTTGTTGCTCATTTTTTCCTCTTGCTTCTTCCTGCCATGCATTCTTTTTCTTCCTCTTAATATCCTTGGAATATGGAAAGCATTTGGATTTAGCAGAGCTGCTTTTGTTCTCGGTCTTAAAGAACAACTTCTCCCTCCACCACCCATATGCTAACTGGATCAGTTTGTGGGGTTTTTAACCTTTTCCAAATGTGCACACAGAGAAATCCTGCCTGTTTTGAAACATAGTTGGTAGGCTGCAGATGTGTGAAGGTAATCTCAAATTTAATATAATTCCTGTATCAATTTGGGATTCTCTGGATTAACCATGATGTTGTGGGCTGAGGGAAACAAATTCAGATTCTGCATTGCTTCTGTTGTCTTAAAATATAATTATAGAATTGTTTAGGTTGGAAAATACCTTCAGGATCATCAAGTCCACCCATTAACCTAACACTACCAAGTCAACTGCTAAACCATGTCCCAAAGCACCACACCTACACAACTTTTAAACACATCCAGGGATGACAATTACTGACCTAGGGCAAAGAGGAGAGTCAGGGAAGAGGTCACTCGTTGCTTCTGTGTTCTTCTACTCCTGGTTTATTTAATAAACTCATTGAAGGATGTTGTACGTATTAAGGAAACCATTTTATGCTTCATTCTGAGAAGGCATTTTCCTGAGTAATTTGATGACTGGTTTTGTTTCTATGAAAAATAGAAGTTTATCAAAAATAGGATGCTTTGCAAAAAATGTTATTGATGATGTGCATGTTACTTGCTTATCTGTGTGGCAGCTTGTCAAGTTATTTTATCAGTCCAAGGAAGCTTTGCATTCCACATCTTTGGTAGTGAAAGGTTTTCATACCCTCCACAGTGGTCTTGGAGCCTCAGATCTGCAGGGGAGAGACTTGAAGTTCTGACTGTGTCAGCTTTAAAGTTTACCTCCAGGATCTCTGAACAACTGCATATAGAAGACCAGTTCAGTAGCCCTGAAGGCAGCTTACATTTTGTGTGGATCAGGGTAAATAGCATCACACAGGAAATAAAACCAGCATTAGGTCTCCTCTTTCATAGTCCAATCTCATATAATAAGGAAAATGTTTGTTGTCCAGATTTATATAATACCCTATAGTTAGCAACGCAAATATGTGAAAAATGTCATAAGGGACTATTAGAACTTTTTTATTTTAAACTCAAATGGAGCTGGCACGTGTTCAAGTTTTTATGGGGTTCAGGGACTAGAGTTTGGTTTTCTTTCTCTTTCATAAGTAAAATTCCATGTAAGATAGAAATAAATTCAGTTGTTTTCCCCTTATGAGGGTGAACAAAGCATCACTGGTGTGGCACACAATACAGCTAGAGTGACTAAGGGGACAAGCATGTTCTGCAAAAGCTCAGCTTAATCCCAGCTCACCATGTAATTAAATTGTTGAGATTAAGAGTTCTGTTAATGCTAGGTGTTCTCCCAGGATCTGCTGTCCTCAGAAGTACCTCTCTATGCATTGGAGGGAGCCTAGGGCAGCTGTTCCTCTGTCTAAAAACCTCAAAACAGAGAGGGTGCCAGTGCCAAAGGATTGAGAAAGGAGTGTAGGGCCACACTGAGAAACCTCCATTGCCAAAGAAGGTTGTCTCTTTCTCTCCAGCAGTGTATAAAAATAGGTTTGTGCTTGCTTGGCTATAATCACTGCAAAACAGTAAGAGTGGAAAAAAAAAATAATTATTGGAGGGTGCAAATTAACAATCCAAATACTACTTTTTAATTATTGGAACAAAATTAAACAGCACTCACTTGTCAGCTCCGTTGTTGTGGTGCTATTCTTCATTCCTCCTGCTCATCCATCAGGCAGTGACAGTTATACCAGCACCAACAGCATGGTGTCATTCACCAAAATACGAGTCTGTTCTCTTTTTACATTATAAACAACTAGCCTTGTATTATACTCTTATGGGAACCTCAGACTGCACAGTGTAGAAATAAAGAATTCCTCAGAGCTGCCTCTCCTACCTCAGGAGACCTGCAACAGCAAAGGGCACTCGGACCATTTCAGCATTTTTTCTTCACCTGATGTTCATTCATTCTTTGAATTTTTTTTGTTCTACCTTTTTTGTTTTCCCCATCTCCTGTCACTTCAAAACCTTCACAACACAGTTCCCACTATTGGAAACTTCATGTTTTCAGCACCCTGTCAGCATAATCTGAGTAGTTTAATGCTTATATCATGGCTGTAGAGATGCTGCCTTTGGTATCACCCAAAAGAGCTCTCTGTGTAGGTGAAACAAAAGGAAAAACTTTATTCTTCAGATCAAAAACAGCATTTCCATTTGCAGCTTAACTAGCCTAAATGTTCTCTCAGCATTCATCGTATTGATGTTATAAATACTACTAGGCTTGGGAGCACAGAAGAATGGCACATGGCAGAGGTGATTAGATTGAGTTGCTAACCTTTTGTTCAGCAGTCTAATCATCTGAATGAAGATGGCTTAGTGTCAGGCATCCTGTTACAGTTGCAGCTACTTCATGCTTACGCTTGTTTAATTTGTTCCCTGTATCAAGTTGGCAAGGCTTGCCACAACACGACTCATCTTGCACCTGGAATCCTGAGCTCTTACTTAGGCCGTTTGCACAAGAATCCCACTGTTATAAAATGACTTGAGTCCTGCTTGTTGCATGCTAATTTCAATGTAATTAATATTGATCATAGGTTCAGCTTCTTCAGAGCAAGGTGACTTTAATTATGGTTGATGTTCTCCTGTGTGCTTTTATTTATAGTATTTTACTTTAAAGTTGCAGTGTTTCTCTGGGTGCCATTTTCATATCTCTGTGTATTGTTATGTAAAGCCCACTAAGCTATTTCATGCCCATTTATTGTGCTTAAGCATTAAGAATTTATTCTGTCCCCTCAAGCATTTCCTTATTTTTTGAATGTGTCCTTTGTAGACCTTACAAGATGAATTAACACATTAATCACTATAAATTCCAATGCTTAAGGTCTTTAATGTTTGGTCCCATGAGCCTTCGTATATAATACATGAGTTAGGGTTTGACGAATGTGCAAAATAAAGATGTTCTGTAGAACCTGAAACACTTAGAAGGGGTTTGTTCCTTTGCAACTGTTACTCTGCCTCACATTCTTCTACCTGTAGCAGTGCTTTTGACACTCTTTTGGTGCATTGGACCTCCATGCTAGGTAATTAATTTGAACATTCATCTATGCCTGACTGAATACTTTTGATGGTTCCATTTTTTAATAATAAATCCAATTATACTAAACTCCAAAGCAAATAAAAAAATATATTTCTATTTGGAGACAAATGCAGCTCAGACTTTCAAAAAGATATGCATGCTACAGTGTCCTGTTTAAAAAAAAAAAACGAGAAGGGCTTATTAATTGAAAATGTAGATACTGATTTGCAGAGGTATTTAACTAGAGATCTGTTTTAGAGAGGACAAATGAACTGAGCATTCAGGTGACCACAGTGTGTTGTTTGCTGTGTTGGAAAACTAACTGGTCAAGGAAACTCAGAGTACCTGTCAGGGTTGTTATTTCAGAAAAACCAAAAACAACTGCCTCCATCAGCTCAGCTATTTAGATGAACCGATCACTTCTTTAATCGATTCTGAGTGGTGAAAAGTTGCCATGGATACAAGATCCTGCAGCAATCAAAATGGAAAGTAAGTTTAGAATTGGAAGTGACAGATTTATTCATCACATACTTAACAAGCCTTTGAAGGGAAAAAAAAAAGAGTTTGCCGGAGTTCTTAAGCTGTGTATAAAAAGATTGTGGAGAAATACTCACAGAATTGCCAATAGGCCCTTCAGCTGGAGAGGGCTGGGTCATATTTGCACTAGAACCATTGAGCAGATGTGTTTGCTTGAAAGTTTTGCTCTGGATGCCAAAACAATTGATGTCTGCAAGGCTGTTGTCACATATCTTCAATCTCAGCAACGAATGGTCAGCTGAAAATTGCTTTGCCCTCTTGGTAGAAGGTTTCAAACCATTCCAGGCTCAGCTTAGGAGGCAATAGTTTTGGAAATCAAACATTTAGATCCTTCTTTTGTTCTAAAATTTCAGAAAGTGCTAAAAATTGCTAGAATCCTAAAGAAACATTTTAGATTTTTGTGTGATCCTGTTGAGCTGCCTTCCACTGCACCTTTTGTAGTTTTGTGAGTTTTGTGGTTTTTTTTGTTTTTTTTTTTTTTTTTAATTCAGCATGGTGTAGAGGGGATGTTACCCCTTCATTTGCTGATGATGCCACATAGAAGTTTGGTACACAGGACTCAGTCCTCCTCACTTGTATGTGTGAGACACAAAACAAAACAACAACAGACTTCTCTTAATAACTGTGAAAGGTCATGAAAGACAGAACAAATTAAAATAACCATTAGAAACAACCAGAGGAAAGTGTTGCAGTCATCTCATTCTCTTGGGTAAGCTCCTTGTAGTCTTAGAGCTGTGCTGAACTTAATTTTCTCTCTTAGTCCTTTCAAACTCCTCAAACATCACCTCTCCCCCTGCCCCCTTTCTAAACTGAATGTCTATTTAATAAGAGGACATGCAAAAACAAACAGTTCCTGATTTCACCTACGTATAAACATACAATACTAATTGATTTTTTTTTTGTAAATCAGCTTTCACAAAAAAATAAAGCAAGCTTCTTCAGTTCAAAAAGTGACTGAGTTGATAAGTTTTGTGTTCAAATCAAGAAACCTCTGTGTCATTATATAAACCTGCAATGAAAGTCAGAATAGGGTTTTTTGTTTGTTTTAACCTGAGGCTTAGGGTTCACTTGCAAAAACCCAAAAGGAAATACTGAGTAAATCTGTGCAACAAAGCAGCTATGTTTCTCTGACCTCTCATCCTCGTGAGCTGATCTGCTGTATAGGTACTCGTGCAACATTTAGTGGATGTGGGACAACACATAAAAACACACAACTGATGTCTAAGCACTTGATCAAACTGACTTTCTCTGAATCAATCTAGTATGGTGCTCAGTCACACGTTGCTTTGAGATGCTCTCCAATATGAAGAGGGTCTTGTTTCTCTGCATTCAGTAGTGCACTTACTTCTACTTAATTTAACTCTTGTACAGACTGTTTATTGTCCCAAAAATGAACCAGGTTTCTGTTGAATCTTCAATTTGTGGATCATAGTGTACATGAGTCAATGTTTGTGTACTTGTTTACATATGCATTGTAAACTCAAACATGGCATTCCATTGTTAGAGAGGAATAATGAAATAATTCAATTTCAATTGAAATAATCCCGTAGAGGTGACTCAGTTAGCATACTCTTAAATATCTTCCTCTGATATTCTGAGGCTTCCAAATGAATGAATCTCATCTGGTGACAAAAAAAAAGGTGTTAGTAAACAATCCAAATTTTTGTTTGCTACTGTTCCAGAAGCTAGTGCTATTCACTGTTCATGAAAATTTGGGTGGCTGCCCAATATTCTTTAACAAACCTTCAAAGTTTCAAAGCTATACATAGGAGTGCGATTTATGTCTCTTTCCTGGATCCTGAGTCTTTCTCCTTTGTTTTGATCATTCAGTCACAGAGGAAGAACATCACCCTATGGCCTACAGAATCATGAAATGATGATTATTGAGCATTTGGGGGTGGGAAGGAAACAAAACCCAAAATCACCTGGAATGCATTTGTCAAAAATATTTGGGTAATCTTATGATTATCTTCTAAGAATTTTGAGAAGGATAAAAGGATTATTGATCATAAAACTGTTGCATGGATGTCTTTTAAAGTTATAAATGCCTTTTTTTTTTTGGTTGCTTTGTATTGGTTTGTCATTTTCTATTGTCCCACTGCAAACTTCTATGTGAAAAGCTCTGAATGGCAGTTTTCCTGGATAACTGAAACTTGAAAGGGAATGTTAGAAATGTGTCACTGTGCATGGCATATAAATATTTTTATAGTGTTTGTTCCAGGTTACATTATAAAATTAAGCCACTTTGTCTCAGCTTAGATCTACAGTAATTTTTTCTTCCTTATTGTGTTAGAAAGTACAGCATGACCTTATTAAAATGGAAATCCTGTTAGTCCTTCCTATCAGTCACAAATCACAAAGAGTTGCACTTGAACACACTGTAGCAGACAATCCAATTTGAAAACTCTGGACTTAGTCTATCTTACAGGTATGACAGTTTCTCAATGTATATAACTTTTTCTTTGTGTATCCTTGGTGGAGTTTATAAAATATACGAAATAAGAGGTTGGAGATCAAAATCAATTTTATTCTTTTTATGCAGCATAGAATAAATGTTTTTCAAAAACACCACAACTGAAATGAATTTTTCTGAGAATATGTGGTTGTATATATTAGGTAATACATAAATTATTTCACTACTTTTCTTCGTGAAGCCTCCTGATAAATTTAGAAGAACTGTTGTAGTATAATGTTTATAAAGAGATCAAGGAAATGATTTTATACTAAAGCAATGGACTGTAATTCCAGAGAAGGTAGTGGAATTGTCCCTTCAAAATCTCAATTTGAGGTATAACAACTTGCCCTTTGCCTTGGTGTGTTGTACCTACTGCAGGTTGGAATGGCTGTAGGTTTGAACTGAACCTGCTCAGAGGTTTAAAACTGTGGCAAATTTTGATTTATAGCCATGAAGGTTTTGTAATCATGAGTAGCTGGATAATTATGATATTCCACTAAGCCCCATTGTATCTGATTAAATGCTTTTGCCTCTGAAGAAGGATGCTGCAAAGTAGTGTTTGGTGTTGTATATACATGCAGGTCTTTTGTGGTGCTGTTACAATAGAGTCATATTGAAATGGAAAATTTGTCCTGACAAATGAGTGAGCCATCTATTAATTCTGCCAGGACTGAAATATATTGCTCTGAAGCTAGAATCTCTAAAGGAATGAAACCAAACTAATTTCCTCTTCAAGCTGTCAAGTACAACTAGAATCTGAATTTTTAAAAACTTTTTTTCTGACACTGATTCCCTTTTTGTGATGAACTTATTTAATGCTTCCTGATAGGTGCTGATCTGAGATCTGGATTTCTGCAGACATTCTCAGGGTTGCACGTCCTGGTTAACAGCGGGGTGGTGTTCATTAGTGTGGCTGAGCAGATAATTAGGCTGATAATCCTAATTCAGGTCTTGATCACTCTGTAGCAACAAAATATGAAGCTGATAATTAGGAATTTTAATTTAAGTGGATATTTGTTTATAGACCTAGATCAACTACCAAAAAATATTTCCAAAATAGTTTTTTCCTTTCTCTCATCTTTTTTAGAAGCCCAAAATCATTCGGGAGGTGAATCACCATAAATTACTATTAAATGTTGAGAGATTCAGAAATATTTGGCATATGGAATCACTAAATAATACATTACCTCTTGAACAAATGATAATTTTTATATTTTTAAAATAATATAGATGGAATCTTTAAAAAAGTAAATATATGTATTTAGTTCTGGGGGGAAAAAAAGTCACACTATTAACTATACTATGATGTAAATGTGGAGGTGAAGTTGAGATAAATTTACCAATCAGCATGCCAAGCTAATTTTATACGAAAAAAAACCCCCAGAAGTTTTGCCTAGAACTTTTTAATTTCTAATGACAAATATCGGCTTTGCCTCTTTGAATGGTGGTGGCTGTGTTTGCACTGGAAGCACAGACTTTTGTAAGTATTTTAAGAGAATACTGCAAAACTACATGTACTTCCATTTGTGGAGCTTGATTTGTTTTCACTAGGCACTAGATTTTTGAGGGGATGGTTTTAGTCTTGGAAATAGCTCCTAGGGAAAGCATTTCTTGAACTTTTTTATTATTATTAAGTTTCCTAGTCCCTTGTTGCTCCGCATTATTCTTAACAAAAGGCAAATTCTTAGTTCCCCAAGTTCAACTGTACTGGGTGTCAGAGGAGTTTAAAGTTTTCTGCATACCAAAATTGAATTATATGCATTAATTTTCATTGCTAAATAACGTGTGCTCTGCTATGTATTTCAATATGTCTTTCATCTGATTTATTAGGCACACGTTATCAGTGTATAATGAATGTACGAAGATATTTCTCTTAGAAATGACAACTATATAAATAATTCAGGTAGTCAGGAATCAAAATTACTGTGGCTTGGCTTGTGGTTTCCACCCTAGTGAGCTGACACTGCAGAAATGTATGGGTAGGGAATGCAGCTTTTGTGTGACAGACAAAAGATTTCACTTCCTCTACCTAGGAGGCTAAATATTGTTCACATACAAAAGGAAAAGCTAATATACTGTGATTGGCCAATAGACTCCCCAAATGGAAGAAGGCTCAGAGGAGGTGGGCCAGGGCAATGTGAAGCTCGGGGAATAATTCAGCATATGAGTGAGCACAGCAGTTGCAATGAGCTGACTTTATCTCAGCACAAAGAGGGTGGACTTAGCTTTAGATCAGCTCCCTGGGTTTGCTAAAAGAGTGTGAACATCTCCCTGCATCAGACAGACCAGCATGGGGGGAGTGAATATGTTGCTCAGCTCAAAATAAAGTATAAAAATTGAAGAGAGCAATGGTCTTGAGCTGGCATCGACCCATGTAATCTTTCCCAGTGACAGGGGGTGCCCAGCATCCTGGCACTGAGCATCTTCTGGAGGATGGTCATGGGAATCACTTTGGGATTGGGATTGAACAGTGGTTTACAATCGCTATATATATATATTCCAAGTGTAATGTGCGTTCATGTTGGGTTATGCAATGGATTTTGTATTGTTTCACTATATGAGAAATCTGGTGTAACATCCACCATCTTCAAATACCTACATTTCATATTAGACATTACATCCTCCCCACGTGGAATATCTAAAAACCTGGCCAGTGAATATTGAACTCTGACAAATACTGCTGATAGGGATCATCTTGCTGGAATGGCTTTTCTAAGGAAAGCAAGATCTAGGCATAAAATAAATGTTCATTCTGTGTAATTGTTTAATGTCTGAACTGGTAATAAAAAAACCTATTACTTGAAAGCTAATGGGCAAGTGAAAGCAAATATCGTATGCTGAAGGACAGAGGATGTGAAATTGGCCATTGTGGAATGAAAAGGCTGAGTGGAGAAACAGAACATTACAGTGCAGATATAAGCAACACGTGCAATAACTTTCAAGGCAAATGAATCTAGCAAATAAGCCTGGAAGTGCTGCCAGACTTAACATTTCTGATGGTTTTATCAGAAGACAATTTCAAAAAGAAAAGCAAATGCATCTTCTCTGACAATACTCAGACCAGTATTACAAGTTGTACCTACTCTTGTAGCTTTTATTATCAAACTACAACATGATAAAATGAATTGCAAAAGTTGGATAATATTTTCTGATAATTTTTAACTTGTGATGTTCTAGAACGTTCCATAAAAAAAGGAGGAAAACACTGTATTTCTCTTCTTGAACAAATGTTTTCCGCTCCAAATTTATCCTTTTACTGCTTGTAGTTAGGATGGAAGAATGTTGGATAGGACACTAGTGAAATGAGATACTGAAGTATTTCTTTTAACTGTGTGTAAGACTAGATATGTATATAAAACCTTTCATACACATTGGTGACATAAAAAAATACCAGCCTTTTTTTTTTGGTTTTTATGTAGATTGAGAAGATACTCTTGAGAGACTAGTAATTCTAAGTCTACTTCAATGAGAGAGTCTTATTTTCACATAAATAAATGAACTTCTGAGGGAAAGCAATGCAACAGATTATGACATTTTACCTAATGATTACTAATTCATATAAAATGCATGGGAAATACAATGCCATTTTAACAACTGAAGATACAAACAACTTTGTCCCCTTTGAAGAAAGTGAGTAACTGCAGAGCTTGGAAAACTATTTTTTTTTATATATAGCAAACATTATATATCAACTAATATTTTTGGTTTGGGTTTTGTTTCTATGTCCAGTCTCTGTTGGATACTTTTATGATGCTTACATAAGCTAGTTAGAATTCTAATGTAGTTTTACCACAGCTCATGTCAGTGATTTTCTTAAAAAAAAAAAAAAAGCCCTGTGCATGTGAAAAATGTTGATACTAGTGTGTAAGACTGAAGGGTACCACAGACTTCAAAGGATTCAAATGCCATTTATCTACATCATTATATTATTTATGAAGATTTTTTTTCTAAATGTCCTTTCTTTATTTGCTGATTATGATATGAATCACATTACAAGGAATTTGTAGCCTTATATCTTAATACTAAACAAGCTTATATAGAAGGGTTAGTTTGGTGTGATTGCTGATGTCCTGTGTTGCTGGGAAATGAAGTAATTTCACATCTTATGAATAAATACTTCGTGTGAGATAGCCTATGAAAAATATCCTTAAGATATCAGCTGAAAATACTTATTAAGTATTTGAAGACCCATAACTCTATAACTGACTACCACAAATTATATTAAAGAAGGAGAATGAAAAAAGTAATTCTTTTGCTGATGGAAGTTGGCAGCTGTATCACTCATTTTCTTAGTGAAATGGATTCAGTGGAATTAATGTTGGACATAAAACTTCCTTTGAGAGGCAAAACTGCTTAAACTACAACCTTATAAATACGGTAGGTCTTCCATAGGAATAAGAATGAAGATTTCTAATAAACTACAGACTTAACTGGAAAAGCAGTTTAAAAGCATGGAAGGAAAGTTCTAAAAACCAAACCTGGGATTCTTGCTGAGCTACAGAACCTCGCTCATGCAGACAGGCACAGTAGTTTGGGAATTGTGGACTTTGTCTGGGAAGTTTAATTTAAATTTATTTTTTTTAAATTTAACTTTTTGTTTTGAACCATTTCTCAGGTTCATCATTCTGTTCTTCTCTAGTTTAACAACCTGTCTCTCTTACTTAAAGCAGCTTAAGGGTGCTTCTGTCCAGGCTCTGAGCAGTTGCCTAGCTGTTAATATTATTTCTTTTAATAGGGAAGGAACTATTATCTCGTTATGTAGCCAAATGTCTTATTTATTTTTCATTTCTTTGTGGAATAACTTTGTCTCTTTGGAAACAGGCATTCATAGGAGACTAAATGTGTTTTCTGAAGCTCATACAAGGACTCTGGGTCAGTAATGGTGGCTTTATTGAAATAATTGCTCTGAAGACACTGCCTGTAGGCATAGAGAATTGCATTCATTTAGGTAAGATTACTAGCATATATATATATCTGAGAGTATGAACAACCTTTTTAATCAAAGCTTTATTTTTAACAAGATAATTTTCTACTGTGTACAGCTAAATGTTTTCTATAAGCATTGTTAGACACCACAAAATTTTCTTCCTCAAATGTACCTTTTTTGATTAAGTTGCTATTTTTTTTTTTTTTTTTTTTCTCCCCAGTTTGTTCTGATAAATACTGTGGGAGGCAGGGACTTAAACAGCCAGGCAATAATTTTTATGCAGGTAATTTCAATATAACTAAATCAAATAAAATTCTCTGCCAGCTTTTAAATGCCCATGTTATTATGTCCAAATTTGGATTCAATTTCTCAAAATTCAGACTTGATTGGAATTTAATTTTCTGATTTAGTTCTTGACCAGTCTGGCCTATGTAAAACTTTCCTTCTCCAAGCTGCCTCTCCACTCATCCATCCTCTTGATGTTACTGCACTAACATGGTAGTTGCTGCACTTTGCACTTTTTAAACTTAACATACTTTTCCTAAATCCAGTGAATCTGACTGCTAGAGAGACATTTGTGATGAGCTTATTGGCATTTTTTTAACCTTTTGCTGCTGGTGTACCTTTTTAACCACTGCAATGTGAATCGATCAATGAAATAATGAACACCAAAGTTCCCTTCCTCAGGTGGAATTTGCCTTAAGTGGAGCAAAGTCGGTATGCTCAACAGCAGAAAACACTAGAATCTGTGGATGCTTTCAGACAGAAGGCAAGTAGCCTCACACTGCTGTAGCTTAATTTTCTGAACAACAGCTGGCATCACATTTCCTAAAGAGGGTTGGATTATGGCAGCTGACAAGTGAGAGCACTTCGCTTGGCTTGGGCATTAGGAGAAATCTCAGATTTGAGAAACAAGTCAGTGCCTTGCTCAGGAAATAATAGAATCATAGAATAGTAGAATAGTTTGGGTTGAAAGAAACCTTTCAAGGTCATCTAGTCCAAGCCCCCCACAGTGAGCAGGGACACCAGCAAGTAGAGCAGGTTGCTCAGAGACCAGTTCAACCCAGCCTGGAGTGGTTCCACAGATGGGGCTTCTAGGCAACCTGGGCCAGTGTCTCACCCCCCAAAAATTTCTTCCTTCTCTCTAACCTAAATATCCTCTCCTATAGTTTAAAACCATCAGCCCTTGTACTGTCGCAACAGGCCCTTCTAACAAGTCCCTCCACATCCTTCTTGTAGGCCCCCTTTAAGTACCAAAAGGCTTCAATAAGGTCTCCCTGAAGCCTTCTCTTCTCCAGGCTGAACAATGCCAATGCTCTCAGCCTGGCCTCACAGTAGGTGTACTCCAGCCCTCAGATAATTTTTTGTGGGTACCTGTGGACCTGCTACTGCAGGTTCATGGTCTGTGCTGAGGGCTCCAGCACTGGACACATATGTGTGATAAGTGTAAGAAGACACCCCAAAGTTTTTGGTGTTTGTTTTTTTATTTCTTTCTTTTTTTCCAAAGTAAAATGTGACAGAAGGCACTCTTAATCCCTGTTCCCTCAAGGACATGCTTATTATTATTCCATGCAGGGTCAGGAAAGGAAGGAGGTGGGTTACGTTGTGCTTAGCAATAGGCCTGAAGAGCTTAACCAAATCAGACCAAGGATAAAGGAATCAATATTAAGAGGCAAACAAAATAAACAGTGCTGCTCTCTGAATATCACATCAACGTCACGTGTTTTCCTTTCTGTTTTGTGGAAGAAAAGGTCTGGTCACATATGAATGTCTATTTTCCAGGTGAGGGTGGGGTTAAAGAGTCATCCTTAACAGAAATATAAAGAAAAGCAAAGATGGCTGAGGGGAAAAGGTAAAAAACAAAAATGAGTTTGATGAAGTTAGAGAAATCAGGGTCTGGTAGTAACTACAACAGAGGAAAAAAAAAGAGGATCACCAAAATGAAAAGACACTCCTCCCCACCCCAGACAAAATGCCACCAATAACAACTAAAAACCTTCCTGCCCAACACATTCTAGCAGCTATAGGATAGGATTTATTCTACCCCAATTTAGGTGTCAAAAGCGTAAATTTTTATATTTGGCAATTTACATTGTATAATAAAAGAAAATAAATAGATGCTGTCAAGGCATAATTAACCCCATTACAAAGGTAGATATTAGTGGAGTGTGTAAATCCTAGTGCACCAGTAATATTGTAGTATGCTGGTCTAAATGTAAGTGTAGGTATGTCTTTCTATGTAACTATGCATGCAAATACCTATTTTTCCTGCTCTTTTTTTTTTCCCCTTGTGTTTAGGAAAGTGCAAGGTTCATGGCTGCTGTTTGTTCCTCTGATGATTTCACTAGTCAAAACACTACTCCTCTCCTTGACTTTAATTCAGTCAGCTAGATCCATGTGCAGATCTGTGGTTTCTTGTCAGCATCATGGAAAATTTCAGTTAAAAATAATCCATGCTGAATTGTTCATGTGTTCATTGAATCATCAGACTCATTGAATTCTTGGTTGATGATGAATACTCTCTATCGTATTGCTGAAATTGATTTTTGCCATTCTGCTGTATTTTATTTGGCTATATGAATTACAGCTTCCTAATTATTGATGGATACCCAAGCAATGTTCTGAGAAAATTCACAGAAATATTTGTTTTCAAGTTTGTGGAGAAAAGGGCTAGAAATATCAATTATTATCGTATTTTGCCCTGTATTGCCATACTGAAGGGTTTCCATACCCCTTAAAGACCATATTCCTTTAGAATAAGTCTAGATTTCCAGGAACAGGAGTAATTTTTTGGCTAAACATATAGGAGTGTGAGATTCTTTTCTTCCATAGTCCAGAGGTATAGTTCTCTCTCCCTGACAGCATCTACATTTAATTACAGAGCCATCCATTTGATGTTGTGTTCCTGACACTGAACACTGCGTGAAGGCATTCCATTTTTGTTGCTGACTTCACAGGAATAAGTTTTATGCTGTTGGCTTGACAGGCATCATTGAACTTGGCTGTGACAGAGTAAAAACATGGGACTGGAAAGCAAATAATATGCAATAGATTAAAAGGGTCCAGGCTCTCTCATGAAGAACCTCAAGCTTCTCATGACGAGTGGAAAAGAGGTGAAATTACTGATGGAAACAATGATCTAGCTTTATGAGGGAGGACATTCTGCCAGCTACATGGTGCAGAAGGGACTGAAATGAGGGTTGTCTGCCAAAGAACGGGGAAAGAAATGAAGGGAAACTTCATGTTTACATCGTGTCCAGCAAAACTGTAAATGAATGAGAAGGTAGAGTGGAGTGCCAGCCACTCGTCTGGAAATGCCCTTCAAGAATCCTGTAAAATGGGTGCACTTGGGAGAACATTTACATGAACAGCACCAAGTAATCCCTAATTGAGCTTCCAGAGGCTGATGCAAAGCAGTTGCACTCATTCTAGAATTCTTACTTTCTTCCTCCTCTTTTTCTGGTGCTCACTAATAGATAGGTTTACCCTGTAGTGGCTACTGTAATAGAAATTATCACAACACAACCAAGTACTGCTTGGTTGGTTTCTTGTGTCTTTCTCTTTCTTTTCAGTGAATTTCTCAAAAGCAAGACCAATCAATTGGGTTATAAACCCTTAAAGTATTTAGAAACAAATCCATGTGTACACTGTGTTTTGATATATTTAAGTCAGCCAAAAATTGGAAAAGTATTAAATCTTAAAATGAAAGTTAACTTTTATTTTGAAGCAAACCCATCCATATACCAACATGCATTGGAAAGTAACTTAGATTAAGTGCTTATAGTGGATCTAGTTTGTATGTGTATGTATAATTTAATTAATTTCTTGCTATCGCTAAACTTTTATTAAAAAAAAAAAAAGAGTCACAATAAAACCAAGGAGATTTTAAGGACTCTTAAAAAGGACAATATTTCTTCTTTCATGCCTGCGTCTATAGTTTTGTTGTCACTAGAATAGCAAGTTGGGAAAAGAAAATATGTTCACAAAACAAAAGCCACCCACATGGCATGCATTTAGAGTCTCCAGCTATTTTTCACAGCCTGCTTTCACCGAGTCCAGCCTTGTTCACATGTGCTGCACCTGGTGTCAGTTGACACATTGTATATAAATAGGTTGCATTTTTCAATTCTTTGTTAGACACCTACAAGTTTATTTTAGTAATTCTAATTTTGTTACAAGAATATTGTACCTGGGCCCTTTGTTGACTTTGTGCGTTGCTCTCACAGCAAGACTCTGCTTGAAGGTCGTTAAAGACTCAATGAGTCTTACAGGTACCATAATGTGAGTATGTTCTCATCTTTCTTCCCATAGGTGGTAGCCCCTGCAGAGTATGCAAACAGAAATGCAACGGAGTGCTGGCTACAAGAAATGATGAAGTAAATTGCTGAAACAATGCCAGGAGTTTGGGTGAAGCAGACCATGTTCTGACACTGATGTCCTTTCTGGGTTCTGCAAACCCTACAGCATTCAGAACAAGAAATCTCTTCTTTCCCCTTTTAATAACTAACAATTTAAGCATTTTATTGCATCTTCGATTGTTTTTCTACGTTGTGCTTGAGGGTGCAGAACAGGTAGTGATGTAGTCGTACAGCTAGTACCAAGGAATCCCACTATTATGTTCAGTCAGTTGTGTGTGACAAAAAAATATATCTGCAGCTGAAAATGCTGGAATGCCTGTTACTCTGATGTTCACTTCTCATCTAGAAGTATTGGAGGAAGACTTACATTTCATTTATTATCTGTGAAACTTATAGGGAAATCTAAGTGAGAGTAATGCACCAGCTTGTCCAAGTGCAGAAACTCATGGTGAGAACCTGTGACAGAACTGAGGCTTTCAATGTCCTTTATTCCAACACTGTTCCTGGTGCCCTTGTTGATCCCAGTGAGAACAATTTAGGGTGTTTATCATTTGAAGAACTTTCCTCTAAAGTCCTGAGACAAATTGAAGCAATTATGGCAGGGGGAAAAAGACTTCTGCATTGGGTTTTAAATTTATTTTCTTATTTATCTTTACAGGAAACCTTGACCTGTCTCACCTGGAATCTTTCAAAATGTGTGCTGATCTGCTGTGCCCCCAAGAAAGGGGAAGTTTGATGGTATTTTAAGGCCATCTCTCTCTTTGGTTTAGATGATTTCTGATTTATTTATTTATAAATCACACTCACACCCCCCATTTAAGAAGGAATCTGTCTCATCCCCAAATTTAGCACAGCTCTGGCAATAATTGAGGTGATTAGTACTAGCCATCAGTTTTACCCTTCAGAATAAAATGTGGCAAGTGAATAAAGCCTGATGGCATGGCTGTGCAAAATTTCATTTAACAGCTCATTGCAGGCAGGCCGGGTTGGTTTGCCAAATATATCAAATCACTTTTATAGATCTAAGCTGTCTACCTCCTGATTTTCTTAATCGTAAATGGTATAACAGATATTGCTATAGTTTTCCCATGCATTGTAAAAGGAAAGTGTTTTAAATAAGGAGCAGAGCAAGCTGATTTGTTTGGTTAAGTTTACAGGTATAGGTTGTATGTACTCCAGATGTTCACACACATTCCCAGAGTCCTAGGGCCCTTTATTTCTCCTGCATCCAGTCTGAATACTGCAAACACGTCCAGTCAGTAGGCGGTTGCTGTCAGTGACTTACTAAAAGGGCTCATCTGTTATATTTATGTACTTTCCATCCAGGAATGAATAGTTCTGGCTGTGCTGTTTCCAATCCCAAGTATGAAGAAATATGCTAGAATACAGGCTGCTTGCTTTGTTTGCAGCCACTTTGTTGGTTGTGACTCGTAGTATGTGGGATGAAAGGCAAGGGGAATAATGGGAATAAACTTCAAAATGTATCTATTCCTCTCTTCTTGGTGTGGAAATGTTGTCTAGATTCTTATCATAGGTCTAATCTATCTATAATAATATTATATAGATATTCCTGCCTCATCAGGCTAGTATACATGATCTCTAAAACAACTAACATGCACGTCCTGGGAGGTAAAGAAATTGTATTATCCCTCTTTGGAAGATGAGGGGATGAAGCACAGAGAAGGAAGGTGGCTTGTTCAAGATGACACATGAAGCTCACGGTGAATTGGGGCTAGAAGACAAATCTGTTGTGCTGCTGTCTTAAATCTAGCTGGATTCTGCTTCGCATAGTTCTCAAGCTTCAGAGCCCCAAACCACTGCTCAAACTTCTACTGCTGGCAGTAGTGGTGTAGTCATCAGGCTTGGCGAGGGTATGGCAGGCTCCTGAAAATTTTGAAAGCTTACCTATGGCTACCCATAGATTTTTGGCTTCTGTTTCAATGTCTGGTATTGGGGAGATAAGTGGTGTTTATTTCATCAAAATGGTTGTTCAAAATTGACATTTTTGAGGGTAGGAACAATATTCAAGGGCTCTCTACTTATGGGTCAGTAAGTCATTCTCTGTGGAGGCTTAGGTCTCAAAGTTGACTATGTAGAGGGGTAAATCTCATCATGTACATTGGGTGTTTAGATGTATGCCCTGTGGTGTTACTCCTGTGTCCCTCTGATTAAGGACCTTACCCTACAAAATTGAATATTCTCTTTGTGGTACACCAACACTTTTAGGAATACCAGCACTGATGTGGAGGGTAGTGGTGTGTGTCACAGTATTCGTTTTGATGCTTTTATATCCTTGAATATAAAACTGTGTTCATAGGGGCTTCTTTAACTGTCTGGATAAACGTAACATGCTACATGCTGTTGTACACCTGTGTACTAATAGAATATCTGAGCTGCTCAAACATTGGATCATTTCTCTTCATAATATATGAAATCTCATATTAGTTGAGGTCTGATCAAGACTGCCATGGACAACTTCTGTAGAGTAGGAACACACAAAAAATAAAACCCTAATAGGAGCAATGGCACTAATTTATTAACAGAAAGTGAGAGCTAACTCTGTAGATGTTCAGGATTTGCATTTGCACCTCTGAACAATATGTACTGCTGCTTCTAACAAATACAATTCTGAATAATCGCCAGAAATGTCACTTGATAGTGAAGAACTCCCCATTCTACTTTTCTAGAGACAGTTAATCCTGGATGAAATGTCAATAGTTTGGATGAGTACCATTTATTGAAATGACCTTCGTTGCTTGGTAGCAGCATGATTTGTCAGCTATATTAGAAAATTGTAGCTGGTATGAGTTTAGTATAATATCTTCTGGTGTTAGAAATGTTAAATGTCACTATGGGAATGTAAATTGATATGGGAAGGTTCACATGGGGGTCAGTATGATTGCCATATAATGATTAACCAAGTCATATTAACTTCTAATACATTGTAGAAGGGATTATTCAATATTCTGCAGGCTAAAGGATCTTCAGAGCCAAGATGTCAAACCTAGAACAGATTTATATGATAAAAAAAAAAATTGTCTGCACAAAGATTCCATGTTCATATAAAATTCCAGGTAAACTTGTTGATACTAGTGTGTATCTCATTCTGTGTATCATGCTTTTAGAAGAAGAAAAAGAAGAAGAAATAGGACATTAAATTCTCTACACAATAATCAAAATAGATCCCTTGGATATGAAGCAGCTCTTAAATTAGAGCTAGCATAGGCCTTGGTTTTGTAAAGAACCTTTAGTCTACAATGCTGACTGAATATCAACTCGTAGATGAATACTGACAAGCGTTGTGACTCTGAGCTGTAAATTAGATCCTCTGGATGCTGCCCAATTTTTCACCACCTATCCAGTCAATAGTAAATGAAGTTATATGAGTCAGGTTGTAATTAGGAATGGACACATTCATTTTTCCTTATTTAAAACTTGCTTGAACATTGTGGGATTTATGGTTGATTCAGTTGTAACTGGATTTATGTTCCCCTCAGGAAAGGCTGCAAGGTATAAGGACAAGTGAATAACGAGAGGGAGAAGAAATTCTTATTTATTTTTTGCTTTACAAATAAGCAAAACAGTAAGAAAACACTCACTGATTTCTTAAATTGTTTTGGGACATCTTGAAGTACACTTTATTCTTTTGAATGTGGATCTGCATGATAAGGTTTTATATCCTACTTCCTGCTATGTGCCTTGAAAATCATTCCTAAAACCAATTATTCCTAAATATACCCCAAAATAGACCCCTCCAGGAGACATCTACATCTCATATTATTTTTGACTATACTTGTTATTTTTTAGAAGCTGTTTGCTCAAGTATAGGGGCATCTACCAAATATAACTTTCAAAGCAGCTTAGAAGATTTTTCTTCCTGCCTCATTAAAATTGTAGTTCATAACCGTGTAAAAAATGTCACTTAAAGTGTAAAAACAAAAAATATTGTCTTGAACTGTGCATGATGCATAGGGTAAGATCTCAAAGCTGGTTAACAAGGGGTATTTCCTCCTTAAAGCTTGAATAATGTGACTGAGGAGGTTTAGATTTGATTTTTCCCTCTTTTTCTTGTCCTTTCCAGTTCTAATTCACAGTGTTCATAGAGTCCATTCATGTTCTTCTAAATGGCATAGAAGTCCTTTGTGACTCAGTTGCTAATAAAACAGGTACCTTGTTTGCTAATGGATCTGCTAATCTAATCCCCAAATTGATCAGTGGGAGACAGAATGTGGGTGCCTCGGGGGAAAGACTGAAGATGTGGAAGGTACACAATAGGGAGATGCACATAGAGACAAGGAAGGGGGAAAAGTTTCCAGCGTTTCTCTTCCTAAAGGAGGGAGAATCTGTGGTAGATGATCTTGGAACCAATTGCTTAGAGGGCACCAAAAATTGTTTTACCTTAATAACCTATGTTCAGTGATGGTCCTCCTCAGCTTGGCACTGGTGAGGTCACACCTTGGATAGTAGATTCGATTTTGGGCCCCCCACTGAAGGAAGGACATTGAGAGGTGGGAGCGTGTTCAGAGAAGGGCAATGAAGCTGGGGAAGGGTCTACATAAAACATAAGTCCTGTGAGGAGTGGCTGAAGGAGCTGGTGTTATTTAGCCTGGAGAAAAAGAGGTTAAGGAGAGACCATCCCACTCTCTACAGCTCCCTGAAAGGAGGTTGTAGTCAGATTGGGACTGGTCCCTTCTCCCAAGGACAAGAGGAAATGGCCTCAAGTTACACCAGGGGATTTTTAGATTAGAGACTGGGAAAAATTTCTTCCTGAAAAGGGTTCTAAAGCCCTGGTCCAGGCTGCCCAGGACAGTGGTGGAGTCCCCGTCTTCGGAAGGATTTAAAGACGTGGAGATGTGGTGCTGAGGGACATGGGTTGGTGGTGACCTGGCAGTGCTGGGTTAATGGTTGGACTTGATGATTTTGAAGGTCTTTTCCAACCAGAACCAGAACAGGGGCAATAAATCACTGAATCAATAATGCAATGAGTTATGACTAGTGATGTAATGAGGAAATTTGAAAAAACTTCTCCTTTCTTCATCCATATTTTTAGTCTGACAGCGTTCCTTTAAAGAGTGGCTTTTCTAACAAGTCTGCAGAAAGCCTGCTGTGAGGAGAGGGTGAGCAGAGAGGAAAAATTAGGGCCAATGTACCCTTCTGTGTTACAGAAAGATAGATTTATGGTTTGGGATCTGTCCTTATCAGGTTGATCTGTTTTGTAGATTGAGTATTAAAATGACTAGCTCTGGACAAATCCTTACCCTGCTGAGAACGTTAAAATGTCATAGAGTTTAATATAGAGTAATTGGAGAGAACTCTACTTGAGAAAGGGAGATAAAGTGAAATTCCTAAAACAGATTTTAAGACTGCTGTGAACCCTTTTTGTCTGTCTTGAATAAGTGTGTTCCACTTTAATGAGATTATTCTGAGGCTCCCATCAGGTTTTATACACAATTTTCTGCTGGTTTTCCAACAAAGACTTCTTTCTGTTTTTCAATAGAATTTCCTTTCTACTGGGTTAACAGTAATGTCTTTATAGCTGATCAAATGGAGTCAAGTCAACTGACAGGCAAATTATTATAAACAGTTATTGTCCTGATTTATATATTTCAATTAGGTCGATATTTATTTCGTTATTTGGCTGCCGATTCAAGTTTCTCTTTAGGAGTTCATGCAATCCAGTTGCAGGAGCTTTTCCTTTCCCCATCCCAGGCTAGTTGCAGTTTTACATTTTGGGGGTATTATTCCCCTGCTGCATCCTATCATTTTGTGTGAGGAGAAAGGAAATGGAAAACTGTTCAGGAGGAAGGCAAAGAGGAGAAGGGTAAAGGCAACCTACAGCCTAGCATCATTTGCATACCCCATAAAACTCAGTTCAACCAAGCCCACTCACTGTTTTTATGAAAGAAAAATAGCACACATCTTAATTTTGTACCTCGTCCATTGTTTCTCCTTACAGCCAAGGGGTTATTGTAATTCCAGCTTAGTGGAAATACGTAAGGCTTTTACTCACCTTGTGCATAAAACTGATAACCCATGCAGTTGGGACTGCTTATTTATTTCTTATTAATTCATTTCAGTCTTTATAAGTCAACTGAGCATTCAGCATTTGTAAAGTGATTCTGGAAAATTATTTTGCATAAGTAATAGTAAACACTGGCGTTGCTTCCTGGCAGGGAATGAAAATGATTCATACAATTCCCAGTGGCCTAATGAGGAGAAACAGGGACTGGAGCCATGAATAGCTCATTGGCTGAAGTTTGGCAGCAGAAAACAGCCGTGTTGATCAGCTGTGCCTTCACTAGCAGGCATCTTTTGAATCGGGGGGAATTGCTTATTGTGAAGCATAGAGGGGCAGAGAGGGAAGATCTGGCAGACAAATTTGAAGCTGGGGGAGATGGAGAAAGAAGAAAACCTCATACCTGGAAAACAAAATTAGCTATATGCAGTGTTTTCCTTTCTCCTATTAATTTATCAAGATTTGTAGCAGTGCCAAGAAGTTTTATATTCTGTGAAGCACTCCAGCAAGCTTCCAAAGTACGCCTAAGATTTTACAGCCTATGCAAATTCAGTGCTGCTAGGGCTGCCAAGTTCTGGGTATTTAAACGGGACCCCATTACTTCAAACAATTCCACTGTCAGCCGTTCCACAGGAAATTCTTCCTCTTTCTCTTGTTTGTTTTTAAGTAAACCCAGTTTCAACTTAATTGTAATTTGGATTTTTATCTTCAAAAATCAGCAAGAGAGCCAATGAAAGCACTCCATAAAAACATAAACAACAGTGGTAATCAGATACGAAAAATAAAATACGTGAAACAAAATCTCATCAAGTAATGAGCTGACACAATTTTCTCATTTCTCTTTGTTTCCCAACAGCTAGACTATCAGATGACTCATCTGCTTTGATTTGAAATAAGATGTGTCTGTAGATTCGCTTATTTGTATCACTGCCTTTTGTCAATGTGAATTAGGGAGGCTTTCAAAAAGCTGTACAGCTTAGAACAGTTTACAGTTCCTATTATACTGTTGGGACATTTTGTTTTCTTCGCATCCAATGTTACTCTTTAGGTATCTGTTTGTGCTATGATCCAAAGACCATTGCAGAGCATTCTTGTCTTCCCATTGGTTGCAGAATGCTCTGACTCCAGATCTGAAAGAAAATGAGTGAATGCTTAAATTTAAGTGCTTGAGTAAGTGCATCCAAGCTGGTGATCTCAATGAAGCTCAAAGGAATCAGGAACTTCCACATGAAGAAGGGTTTCTGCTGTCAACCAGCTTGGAAGGGGAGGGCTGTGGGTACAGAACATATTTCAACAACCTGAAGAGTTTTCTGTGCCCTCCAATGCTCTGTTCAAACCAGTAAAATAACGATGCAGAAAAAGTTTTTTTCTGTTAAATTCTTGCATGATTTCAAAGGGAAATATCAGTGACATCTTGAGTAATTTCAAAGGCCTATGTGAAATGAGTGTTAGTTAAATAAGGAGTGGAAACAAACTGAGCCTGGTATTGTTAAGATACAAATATTTAGTAGAATAGAGAATGGGAATAAATGGTGAATGAAAAACAAGTAAGGAGAAATGAAACTCTAATATAGAGGATTTTACACTGCCCTGCAGCCCAGGTGGTTGTTTCATGTAACTCTGTAGTTCTTTTTACCAGTAACAATGAACAACTGTACTATAAAATACATGGCTGTGTGCTTAACTACCATGAAAACCACAGGAAAGCACATTAGTAATTATTATGAACATTAAAAATAAAAAAGCTACTCTCTTGCTATCTGCACATGGTATTCCTCTTGGTTCAGTGAGCTCATTGCAAAAGAAAAATGGGTTTGTTTGATCGTGATGTCAATGATACTCTACGGGGACTTCAGGAAGGGTTCCCTAAACCCAAGCCAGTGTGTAGCCCACGTCCTTCTCATGGGGTGGGGAAAAAAAGATAGAAATCATAGCCCTCTACGTGCCACACTAGCACACTCCATTTTGTCACTTTTTAATATTGGAGTGTGTGGAAATGGCTACTAGACACAAATACAAGATAACAGCAAATGTGTTGATAGATTAATTTTCTCAATAGTGTTCTCTTGATTTATGGGGAAGACAATTAGGTTTAGTTGGGTCAATTAATATTTAAACACTTCAGCTGGTTCTCCAAGTCGCTGCCAAACAATTGTGGAGGCTTTTAAAATTATTTCCTCAAAGGATTGCTTTGTTGCTCCCAAAGGAGTTCTTTGCAGTTTTCTTGGACTCTTCAGGATCCCATCCTTAAAGGTTTTTTATTTTTACTTTTTTTTTTTTCTCCTGAGCTACTCTGTAAGACTGCCTACTATTTTGTAACCAATAGAAACTGAAAATGCTATACATGACCAAGTAAACAGTGGAGACCATAAAGAGATCAGTTACATTTGAAGCAAGTCTGGGCAAATTATCAAGATGAAACCAGTATAGAGTCATAGAAAATTGCTTAGAAATCCTAATTTATCAATGTTAAAAAAGAAGGAGGTGCTGAAAGGCATTTCCATGGGTAACTGTTCTGGATACAGTATTGTTTGTTAATGGCAATAATGATACAGATCAAATAGAGAGATGTGGATTATGTTTGCTAAATCTCTAAAGACACCAAGCAGGCAGGTTGCTGTGCTGGTGAAGGGAAAACAGACCATGAGTTGTTTAGGTCCCTTTTGATTCTTCCATTACCCTTCAAAGAGAAAAGGTCTGGATGTAATTTTAGGTCGTGTCCTACTGTGGGCTTTGTATTGGATAGCCTCTGTGTAAAACTGAAGTCAAATCCAGTAATGAATTATGGTTACTCAATATATCTCAAAATATCATCTTTTTTTTTGTGAAGTAAAGCTGCTCAGGTGAACAAGAAAGGTGTGTTCCTTCCCTTTAGAGCAATATTGAAAATCTGGCCGACTTTTATCGATCGCTGAGACTGCAGAAAGTTATAGCTAGCAGCTCACTAGAGACCACAAATGAGGTCAGGGACATTTATTTTAACTTTAACTTGTGAGGTCACTCGGTGCAGCTTTAAGAAACAAGCTACTGCCCAGATCTTTTCTGTATTACAGCAGAGAACTCTTAGTTGTTAGAAAGCAATATTGAACTGTATGAACCATATGCTAAATTCGAGTAGAAAAACGCTTTAAATATTTGCAGTGTGAGGCTGACTTGAGTCTCATTCAGTTTGTTGAATGTATGTAATCACAACAGCATGGAAAAACCTTGCAGGATAAATACCAAGAGATCAAGCACTGCTGTAATGTAAGCAGTGTCAGTACCTTGTGAAGGAAATATTTTTCTGTTTTTGTGTTGGTGTCCCTAAATTCATCATTAGGAGCATTCTGTGAGGAACAAGGATTAGATACAAAACCCAAGTCTGAAATGCTTCTGCAAAATATAGCCAGAAAAACCTGCCTGCAGTATAATTACTGTTTTTGCAGACATGTTACTCTAAATGTAAATCCATTATTTGTTTTGTTTCTGTTCAGGAAAGCGCTGTCATGTAGTTCAAACTCCAGCTTTGTTTCTTATTTTTTATCTTCATCATCAGAGTTCAGTGGAAATTAACTGTCTCCCTCTCCTTTTGAACAATTTTGGTGCTTTATTCCCCTTTATAAAATCTTCTTTTTCATAAATATTATTTTGTTTATTAAATTGCTAAGCTAATATAACAAAATAACACAGAGAGAGACAGCTGAGGAATTGCAAACACAGAATAATTAGGAGATCAATAAACAGTTCAGTAATTCTGAGATGACTTTGAAGTGACCTTCTAGAACAAAAAAGCCCAAAGCTGTGTAGGACATACAAATCTGAAATGATAGTTACTGTGCCAAGAGAATTTGAGTAGGTTGGTAATGTTGATTTAGCTGTCTTAATTGTGTTGAGCTCTGCAAGTCATAGAACAAAAGAGCAGCAGAGAGAACAAAAGAGGCACACACAGGAAAGAAATACTCATGAAAAAAATATACATGAAAGAAACAGTCAAAGTGAAAGAAAAAAATGAAGTAAGGAGGTAAGGACTGAACAAAATTAACATTCAACCAAAATGCCCTCTTATTGCAGATAAACCTTAATATCATCCTGAAGTACAGGATTTTAACTGCCAGGACTCCTGCAGAACAGCCTGAGAAATGATGCCTTTGGCCTCTCTAGTGCAAACTTTTGGTTATGAAGGTGTGCCCCTTTTTATTAATTGATTGTATTTTGAGGTCAGTTTGGTACAGATAGAACTCTTATGCTTTCATGTAGTTTTCCTGTAACACTTAATGTATCTCTAAGACTGAAAGCAATAATTTTGATTTTTTTTTCTTTAAGTTTTCAAGTGAATCTAACATATGCAAAAAGGGCTTTCACCCCATTTATGGTATTTAATATGTAATATACAACTAGATCCTAATTTATGAGACATAAAAAATTGGGGTAGAAGGTAGTGGGGTGCTGCAAGATAGCTGAAGTTGTGATTCCATGTAACAATGTTCATGTCTCTTCTTTTTTAACATTTTCACTGCTATTTGATTAACTTTGTTCATATACTACTGCTCAGACAGGTGCATTTTCCTTTACTCTGGACAGACTTGTTTTATGAGGGAATTGCTTATTTTTTGACAATTGAGAAATGCAGACAAAAGGGTGGGATTTTTTAATAAGTCCAACTTTTCTCTATCCATTGTTGGAACAGTGTGTGTTGCCTGTATGATCAGCAGGTGCTGTAGGTGTGGCTTGTGTTTTGCACCTTAGTTGGAGGAACTTCTCTGCAAACCCAACAGGATACCTGTGCTGTGATAGACTCTCATCACATACAGCAGGTTGCCCAGAGAGGTGGTAGATGCCCCACCCCTGGAATCATTCTGAGTGAGGCTGGATGGGACTCTGAGCAACCTGCTCTAGTGGAAGATGCCTCTGCTCACTGCAGGGAGGGTTGGACTGGATGAGTTCTAAAGGTCCCTTCCAACCCAAACTGTTTTATGGTTCATGGGGAGGGAGAAAAATTGCTTGAGAAAGATACTTTGGGGAATTTCTATTTCCAGGTAGGAATAGCTTTCAGGAGTCAGCTTAATTGTTACTGCTCACAGTACGTGGCTAGGAGTCAGCAGTACTTGGCTAAGGAAGCTGTATTAAAAATTGCTTACAACAGAGATATTTGGGAAAATTATGAAGTCTTTGGCAACAGAATGGGAACGGAGAATAAGTTATTGAATTATGGCTTTATTCCAAATTGTTTTCCAGTGATAAGTTGGAAGAAACCTTCTCAGCAGAAAAGAAACAAGGGAACAGGAAGATGATGTCAGCCTAGACAAATTAAAAAAAATTAGTAAAGGTTCGCTTGTTTTTGCTTCTTGTCTTAGACAAATAATACCAGGCGACCACTACTGTGTTTCCAGCTTCTCATTCCAGTAAAACAACACATTTCTTTTCATTTCAGATGACATTTTATGTTAAGCCTGTGACAGTTTAATTTCAGTTAACCACTGCTAACGGTGTGAAGGTACAAAGAAAGCAGGCAGGCACGCAGTCATTGACTGTACATGTAAATGAAGTCATCCATTGTGTTGGGTCATTGTAGAGGATGCTGATTATTAAAAGCTTAAAAAAAAAATTCTTCCCCTATCATTCTGAAAACCTTTCTGCCTGACTGACATTTCTAAAACACTTTTTCTATAGTTATGCAAAACTACCTGAGCCTGTAGTAAGTTGAAATGGTAGAAAACTGAAATATTAAGTCGTAATTTTGGGGGTTGATTCAGCATTCCAAGTGTGTGTCTGTTAACAGACCCTTTTCTGAGGTTTAACTAGCTTTTTAATGTTCCTTTCACTTTGTTCATTTTCAGACACGTCACTGTTGTCTAAACACTTTGTAGTTGACTTCTTGTTGTTGTCAGAAACAAATAGGATGTTCTGTGTGGTGCTGCCTCAGTTAACTAGGGAACTGGAGGTTCTGGAATACAATGTACTCCTGAAAATTCTGTTGTGCTATAGGAATTATCCAGTTATACATCTTTTTTTTTATTACTGTCTGTATTTTTAAGTGCTTTGACCAATATTTTTCTTATAAAATGCCAGTAACCGTCCCCTTTACATATAAGGTAGAGTTAAGCACAGTTTCTTCCTGAAATCCCATCAGTGTGACATCCTTTGCAACTTCTGAGAGACCTATTGAACACAAATGACTGCCAAGACCTGTAATGATTTAATGTTGGTTGTTTTCAACACCCGAAAAACACATACGGACGATTTCCACAAATACCTAATGGTATTTGTGGAATTTCCTCCATGGAGTGATGCTGTGCATTGGTTTGGTTTTGCTGGTCCAAATTGTATTCATTATTCCATAAATACTATTTAATTTGTCCTTAGGCAAAGAAATGGTAATGTACAGTTTCTCAATAGGTTAATGTAAGATTGTGACTTTCTGCTGGGAGACATCCTTACTTTATGGAAAAGGGAAGGTCTCCCTGTGTAAAATTAAGAAAAAGGAGGGTAGGTGAAGGAAGGGGATGAAGAACATATATAAAAAGATATCTGAATATCCTCCACCTTTACCAGCACTTCTTTTTGTCTCCATTGAGTTGGGCAGAGCATTGATTTCACAGGACTGGCTTCAGCAAAATTAGGAAGAGCAACAGAAGGGGTTGCTTTGAGGAAAATATTAGTATTTCTGCAAAATAAAATACTATTCTTAAAAACACTGAAAAAAAACCCAAATTTGCCTCAAAGGAGCCCCTTCTGTCTCCCTTATTCACACTTGGCATCCTGTACTGAAATTAGTCCCCATGGAATCAGTTATTAAAAGCTGTGTAAAGGCTCTCATTAACTTTGCATTGTGCCCTACAAATGGGTCTCTTAAATGTATAGGCTGTTCAGCAAACACTTGGCATCTGAAAAATAATAGGCTAGTCATTAAAAACATGCAATAATATTGTTATAACAATATGATTGTTGTAATGCAGATCATTTACTGGGCACTCTATACATACGAGAATTACATTTGTGTGGCATAATCAAAGTGAATGAGAGTCTTTCCTTTGATTTCAATAGGCTTTGGATCAGGCTTTTTGAGAAGTACCATTAGCTGTCAGATGTGGTTTTGAGACTATATGTATCAATCTGATTAATTAGTAGCAATCTAAAATGTTTTCATGAATGGTTTTCTTCAAATTCAGGCTTGCATAAAGAACACTGTAATATCTCATTGTTGTGGTTCCTCCTACAACCCTTTTAAATTCCTGTTAATTCCCATTTGATAGTAAATTTAACCTCCCTACCAACATAATTGATTAAATAACAGGCATCATAATGAAATTCCAGTAATGCTTTCTGCATGAGAAGCTGAAAAGGGAATAATTACTGTCAAAGAAACTTCTGGATTCATCTTTCTCAGATACTATTTCTTTCTTTCTAAAGTAAGAGTTCTTTTCTTCTTTTAAACTTTTCCAGTTTTGTTGTACTGTGGAAATAAAGATGCTCCTTCACAATTTCCTCTTGACAATGAGGTAGGATGTAGAGGTGACCCTCACTTCAGTGAGTTCCCATGCAAACCTTTCCAAAACTGGTTTGTAGCCAGAGCAGGACTGGCTTAATTTTTTGGCAGGGCATTGAGTATATTGGAGACAAACAACCATGTTGTTTAGGCTGAGAAGCAAGTGTAGTTGGTGTACAGTGACATCAGGATTTATTGTGTCACTACTGTTTAAGAGGAGTGAGGGTTCTGCAGATTTAAATAGTTCTACAATCTTTCAATGCAATCAGTTATTTTATTACAATCCCCCTTTGAAAGACGATCAGAAAATTATCCAACAAGCAAAGCAAAAAATGCGATTAGAAACAATCTTTGCTGGTTTGCTCTTAACTTATTGCTTACTAATTGGAGCAATAAATTCAGTAGCTTTCATCATCAGCCAGTTTCAGCCTGCTAAGAAGCATGAAATTTTGTCTTCATCAATGTTTTCCTTTAAAGAAGCTATACAAAAATTGATTGCAATGAGTACTCTGTCATTAAGAAATATAGGGTTTTTTTCATCATTAGAAAAACCTTAAATTTTTATTATCTGTTTTCTTAAATCCCTGAGGCTGATTGAATTTTCCCTTAACTTATATTTTAGTGAATTACATTGTACAGAAAATAAGGTTTTTATCTTTTAACTGCTGGGTTAGGCTAATAATCTTTGATTGTAAAGTCTGTCCTTGAATTGTCCTTGAATATTGAATTTTTTTTTTATCATGTTTATGTTTACTTATTTCCATGAGTCTTTGAATTATCTTTATGTGAGCAAAGGTCACAAATTAAAATTCTCAAAGAATCCATTTTATTCTAGTAGTAGTGTTTCAGCACAGTAAATAATGGAGAGTTTTGCAGTTAATTCTAAAACCTTGAAAAACAGAAACATTAAATTTGCCTGTGTGCAGTGCATCTGAGCTCAAGGTACTTCATATGTTCTCAAAGAAACTGAAGGCATTGAGGCAAACTATAAAATAAAATTAGGATGGGATTTTCCTAACCAAATTTTACTATGGAAAAAGTAGAACAGTTTTGAAGGACGCCTTCATTAGGGAAAGCCTCCTTCTCTTTACTCTTACTTTTAGTGTTTACTCCTAAAGCATGTGGTTCCACACTGTGGTTTCCCTCTTGATTCTCCTTCTCTGTCTCCATCTGACTTTGGGAATTGCTTGGATTGGTTTTTCATCCCATCCACTGTCATCTTCATCTCCATCACCTCTCAATACTTGGATAACAACAAGAATTACATTAATCTAATGTAACCTTCTAGCATCCTTGTCATATCACCTCTGCAGGCTTCCCAAAAGTCTTTTATAGAGAAGGATTAAGAGAAAGACTATATTCTTAGCCAGGTTTCAGCAGGGAAGTTGCTTCTTTGTAAAGCCAATGCCCACTGCCATAGTCACACTGGGTAAAGGGGTGTTTGGAGCAGACTGAGTTTTAAAAATGGGTTTGCATCAGAGTTCATATCTGCTATCACATCAGAGAAACATGTTTTTGTAGGTGCTTTCCATGAGAATATCAAAGATCCTTTTCATAGGTGGTTTATAAAAGACCTTGTGTGTGTGTGTTACTTTGTGCCTCATCGTCTGACCTTTTCATCATTCCCCCAGTTGATGGATAGATATCTGTGTGTTTGGCAAATGCTCCAGGCCATTTTTGCTGATTTGGGGCAGTTTTAAGTGTTGTACATGCTTTTTCCACCTTCTCAATGACTGCAGACTACAGCATCTCCTTCCACAGTATCCCAGGCAATAAATAGCTACGCCCTGCAGTCTATTTATAGAAAGAAAAAAAAGTCTCTCAGTGGGACATCAGTGTCAGTTTTTCATGGAGTTTTCAGAATGTCATTTTCTTGGCATAAATGTTACTTAATTAAGTATTCTCTACCCAGCAAAATTGATTCTCCATTCTGCAGTTTATAAACTTGAGCATTTCTTTGAGAATCCACATCTCATCTGCAAAGAGCTGTGCCTGCTTCACTCAGCATGTTCTGTTTTCATGTTACTAATAGAAGCTGCTTGTTTAAGAGGGGGAAAAAAAAAACAGCTATTGAAATATAATCAGACACTATGTGGGTTGTTGTTGTATTAATTCTATTCTAATTATGTTGTTGGCATCCAGATGACTCACGCTGAATCTAAAAATAACATTGATAGAAGTAATTCTCTCATAGGTTAAAAAATTTAGCTGCTGAGAAAGCATATGAATTATTATGCCATGTACCTATCTGAGATGAAATAAAAATATATTTTAACTTGGATGACTTTTAGTCATAGCAAATAAAGAAATGAAGATGAATCCTCATTTAAAAATTCTCTTTAAACATACTACCTTGCTCTCTGTCCAAGGCATGTATAAAAAGAATGCAGGATTAGTCCCATAAAACTTTATGTGGGTCTTCTATCTCTTGGATATATTCATGTGCATGGATTAAAAGGATACTATGAAGGCGTGAATCTCTATATTTTACTTTGTCAATACAATCAAGGGGTCAGATTTGGCCTATAGCTTGCACTCATTTTGCATGTTTTATCACTTGTACACGTTTCTAAACAGCTTTGTCTCACTGCAGTTTTTGATATCACATTATATGCTGGTTCTGAGCTAAATGGTAGTAGGACAAGCTTCTTAAATCACTTCATAATAAGTAGTGAAATAAAGTTGCTTCACAAGGATAGGAGACAAAAAGGTGATGGTTGCTGATTCATGTAATAATTGACCTGGTTTTACATATTTGTAAGGGACCTGGGAAAGAGAAAGGAGGGGAGAGAATATTTGTGTATGCACCTGGTCCCACATTTTTAGCATATTTCTGCATTTTCTGTACATTTTAGTGGTATAAGTAAAATATATATGTACAGATTAAGAAATTACTTGGAATCTCAGATTTGGATTAGAAGTAGAGTGTGATTTAGTCTTCTTACGTATAACTACTGCACTGATCCTAGTTGATGGAAATAATTTCACTCTTTCTTCTCCCCTTTCCCCCTGACCCTGCAAAGAATATATTGAAAGTAGTTGTAATTAATTCACACCTGAAAAGGGAAAACAAGGGGAACCATAAGAATTTTTTTCTTTTGTCTGTCTGTTACTTGTTTGTTCATTTAATTACGATTTTCTAGCTCACACCTGTCTAGGTACCAGAGTCCTAAAAATCTCATTAATGCCAACTGTGTGAAGAGAGGAGCCATTCAAACTCTCCCCAGTTCCCCAGCTGAGTCAGGTGAAAGGTTTGTACTTCTCAGCTAGCTGCCAGTTTTTTAAACCTTCTCAATAGGTGAACTTTCCATTGTTGTCTGTCCCACTTGTTTTTCATTATTTTTCCTAGTAGGATAAAATAGTTTCTCCTGCTTGAGGTTTTTCTGATATAGGGGTACCCAATATTGATTAATATCTTCAGGGAAGAAAAGTATGTTGTCTTTTTTACTCTAAATGTAGCAGTTCAGTAAATGCATTTCTGCTCATTCATCCAGGCTGCAGAGGAACACACATGTCTTCATTGGCTAGCAAGGGATAATTGCAAGTAAAGTAGCCATGAATCTCTTACTTGCTGTAGATTTTGTGAATGAGAATCTCCAAAGGAAAGTCTTTACCATGAATTTGGAGCTGTGTTGTTCACCTGCTGTAAGAAACAAAAGACCAATATTCTGACCCTTTTAGTAGACGTAAAAATGAGAGCAATTTCACATTCTCTTTGCTGGTTCAGACTGAACTAGATGGGACTTTGCAACAACTATCAACTTGTCTGCTTGCAAAGCCACAATGCCTGGATTAAAGGGAAAAAAAAAGTGAAGGAAGAGGAAGTATTCTTGTGACCTAATGAGACTCAAATGCAGAACAGCAAACGGAGAAGACAGCAGGGGAAAATTCTACCCTCTGAGGGTAAGTTTGCAGTAAATGTAAACCATCAACCATTGTTTGGCCTTGCCTGCTTGCCAGTCAGTGGGTAAAACTGGCTGCCAGTGAGGAATGATTATAGCTTTAGTTCCATGATTGCTCCTCTTTGCCAGAGACTGTTCATTAGGAGGAACATTACTATTCCATTCTTTCTTTTAGCACTGTAGGATGCTACCATGATTTATTTATTTTTTTTTAAACTGTTGAGGAGGCGGAGGGAAATCTGAGAATTCATTCTAAGGAGGTCTGTGATAGTTATTCTTTTTAATTAAATACTTTCAAAATGCCTTGAAGTCAACAAGATTCTTTTTCCTCCAATCTCTTGAACTTTTCTAACGAACTATTAAAAGTCCTCTGGCTTCTAGGCTTGTGAAGCACCGTGGGTGGGAAAGCCAATTACATCAATATTTTATTTTTAAAAATAGCGTGTATTTTTCCCCCTATCGAGACCTGTTACATTTCCAGCAGTATTCAATACAATAGAGTACTGTTAAATATACCATTGGCATACAATCAACTACCATTTATTTTACTGTTGAGTGATTTGTTACAGTAGATAGAAACCATTCAATACCATTGACAAACAACAGACAGTCCATAGCTCTGAGTTACTGTTAGACTATTTTTGTAATGAATGGAGATGTAATTCCAGCTCTGTTCTCTTGTGGGTGCCAGACAGAATTGTGCAGAGCAGAACAACAGCTTTATTTATTAAGCCTTGCAGTGCAGTTTTGTCTAATTACTGCTGACTTGTCAGACAATAGTCAATGACCTTCATCAGGGAAGGTGAAACAAATCTGCTCACCTGATTCTCCTGGCTAAATATCTTTCAAGAAAAACACTGGATTGTCTCATCGATTACCTAGAAATATCACAAACTGGTAGTGTTTTCAGAGGCTTTCGGGGTCCAGCTGTGTTTTAGATATAGAAATTTCCCTTTGTATCACAATATTCTCGCAAAAAAACCTGAAAGCATTGTGGAGTTTTTAGTCATGCCTGTGTTAGGAGGCTCGAGGGTCCATTCTGAAGTGTTGATGTGCAAAAAATTTATTTTCACTAATGAATTTCTGAGATCAGACCAAGCACTGTGTAATTTATTCCATCCATGCTCTGTAAAACAAAAGGTACGAAGCACACTCAGCAGGTAGATGGCCCTGGCGTACCAAGGCACATCTGGCATGCAAGTGTTGAATGCCTTTTGATTTGTTGGCTAACAACTAATATTTACCTGAAATAGATGAAAAAAAGCAGGCAATAATACACTCAGAGTTCTCATCTATGTAGTACAAGCTATACACTAGACTCTTGTGTACTGATAAACCTGCACAGAGCAGAATCAGTGACTTGTCTGTAATTCTCATTCCCATCTCCAGACTTGAAAACGTTCCGTAGCAACTCAAATTTATTGAAGTATCCTCCATCCCAGTTCATGCAGAGATAGTCCCAGCAAGGTCTGGACATTTTTTCAGAATCGACTTTATCAATAAGTGGCAGTATGTCTTTGTGAAAGTCCTTAGGGAGTTTATAAAGTAGGTTTATGACACTACCATTATCATTTGGCCTCAGTGATAAGAGCTTCTTTTGAGTTCATTGTTCTTGGGAAGCTGACAGTCCTTCTCCTGTTAGACTGTGAGAAGAAAGATCCAGATATTATTGACAAAGACCAGCTCTGAAGCTATGGAATCATGATTTAATATCTTGTCTTCATCTTAATATCTTAAAGAGAATAGTATATGACTGGAAGTAAGATTGCTTTCCCTAACAAAAAGAAAAGGTTTGTCAGCTGTTCAGCATGAAGATCGATACGTGCATCCTCAGATGAAAATAATCTGTTAATTCATAGCTATTGGAGATACTATGTTCTACAGATAATTATAAAATGGGATCTCCATCCACCCTGTGATTGTTCCCATGTTTTTTCAACACAAGTGCAACAAACATCTTTACTTAAATGGAGGGACAAATGTGCTCTGATACACCAGAATAAATAAATAAAAAAACCCAAACAAAACAGAAATGCCAGGCTAGCATAAATGTTACCACAAGCAGAAACTATTAAAAAGTAACTTAGTTTTAATAGTACTGCCTAAAGGAATATTTGATCAAACAAACAGCTTATTGAGCTTGTAACCATAGTAACATCAGAGTCCATTATAAACTAGAATTGTTCTATGTTTTGGAAACATCAGTGTTATTTCAAATTCTTGTTATTTCAAGAAGTCCTGCTATTTCCTAACAAGAAATAGAATTTAAACACACTATTAGAATGTGATCTGTTGACTTTTAACAGCTGCTTCTTCAGGTTATTGAATGAATGATATTGACTGTTGAATGAATAATACTGATAAAGATTAAACTGTTTGAAATAACTGAGGTTCAGCAAGTTCTCACCAATAATATTTGCATCCTGAAGAAACGAGCTAAGACGGCTTGGGCTGGATGCTCTGAAATGTCACCACAGGAAGTTTGCAACCAAAGAATCCTTTCCATCAAAATTTGGTCAGCTTTAATAGCAGAAGAGTTTTGGAACATGTGACCACCCTGAAGGGTATGCTGGTTTCACTAAAATGATATAGTTACCCAATACAGGGGTTTATTTCAGTAAATTTGTGGCCTATGTGCATAGCCGATGGCTCTGGGACAGAGTTAGTAGCCTGCACTAAAATCTTCAGTGACAAAACATAAAAAAGACCACAAACCCAAACTACAAAAAGGAAAAAAAAAAAGAAAAAAATAAAAATTTTGTCCTTTACATCGAAAAGAATTTAAATTGTTGTCCTTTAAATTGTTGAACAATTAGAATAATGAATGCAACTTTAGTTGTAAGTGTTGTTGAATGTTCTTTAACTATTCATATAGCTTTAAAAAACAAAGTTAACTACTTCATATATAAACTTCCAATTTCAAACTTCAAACTACTCCATTTGTATACATACATAAACCCAGCAGCCTTCAGGAACAACAACTTCTCCAGCAGAAACAGTAGGAAAGAATAGGGAGCACCAACTAAATAACTATATCACATACTGTGATCATCCAGAAACCACAGATGTGCTGAGACAGAACATTCCAATAAAATGTGGAGATTGAAATATATCTGAGAAAATTATAAATACAGAAAGGAGATAAAATGATTGTTAAATGGTAAAATAATAACTGCTTTGGGTAAACAACCTCTTAGGGATCTCTTGATTCTACACAAGCACAATACAATTAGTTTCCTGAAGCAAGGGATTTTCCTGAATATAATGTAATGTAATATGTTATATACAATATACATTATGTAATATATTATACCTATATCTCTTAGTTATAATTACATAATATATATTCCTGAATATATAAAATTTCCAGGAATTTTTCTGAAAAAATAATTTTTCTGAATTTTCTGAGTGTGCAGACCTGGGTTGGCCCCTTCTGCAAAATAAACATTTGAAGGACAGGCAACCTGGGATTCTCACAGTGAAATTTTCTGGTTCAGGTGTCTGGCTGTCCCTCATAGCAAGAGACACTTGTATGTATGTATCTTAGGGAGCTAAAGAAGTCTTTGTGTAAACTTTAGGTCTCAGCTTTACCCTGGCCCTCCATCCCCACACTTCAACAGCCAAAAATCACTCACTGTCATCCAGAGCTTAATTAATCTCAAGGCAGAGACTTAAAACTGGAGGTGGTTCTCCTTCAGGGGATATAGGGAAGTATCAGGAATTGATTTTATCATAGCTGTGATAAATTGGGGTAGTTGGGCTAGGAGAATGTAGTGCACCAGGGCATCACTGAGCTGGGTTCTCCAAGTAAGTAATAGGTGTAGGAGCATACAGTTTTCTTTAAAACAAAACTACCCCCACCACCCCAAAAAAAGAACCCTAATGAGACTGTTGTCTAGTGGAGAATAACTGTGACTGTATAGGCTGTGTTACTTCACTGGAACGTTTTGTAGTAGAAGTGGGGAGAAGCATGGGCTGAATAGAACTATTGGTCATTCTCACTGGACCTGGAGAGAGGAGGGATGAATGCTGCTGGATTGCTTAATGGAAAATTTGAAAGCTTCATTGCAAGGGAATGACTGAAAGACCTACTGGTGAAATGATCTTGAGCTATACAACCACATTTTATATGTTATCGTATGTTTTTTTTCACTCATGACAAAAATCATGGCTTTCAAAAGAAAAACAAAACCAAATCACACCGCTTTAGCAACTTCCATTTCTTCTCAGGGTCATGTTCAAAGTAGAATCCTCTGCTATTTATCTTTTCATTTAATAATATCCTGAAACAAGCAACTGGGAAAGCAAAAATTGACAAAAACATTGATGAAAAATGCTGTGTACATCTAATCCATTTTGTCCGGATGGGAATTTGTGACCAGCTCCATTTAGCACCTACCTACTGTTTCTCATTCACTCCTGCTGTCTGTCCAGAGTTGAACTGAAATTTTTTCATACTGATGCTTTGTCTAAAATACTTTCCATGCCTCATTCACTTCCCATCACTTTTCAACTGTAACAGGGTTTTTTTTCTCTCCTTGATCTCTGCCTCCAAATTTCTTTCTCCCTATGTCATTATTTAAGCTGTGTGAATACATTACCAACTAGTGAGCTTAAGGTTTTATTAAGATTTCACTTAAAATACAGGTTTTATTCAAAAGCCTGTGGAAATGATAGCTTAAAACTAATTAAATGTGGCATTTTGATGTGATATCTGAAAATAGAGCCTTATATAAATGGCAATGAACTAGGAAAAAACAGCTGTGATTAAGAATCTTATTTGTAAAACTACAGTATTATTTATTCCTCATGTATCATTTTAGACTGGAGGTAAAAATTTTGGTTCAGAGAGGTTGTGAAATTTTAAAATATATTTAGATTTCTTAAATGAGATAGAAAAATGTTTTAATTCTCCTCAAAAGAACTTAAAAATAATTGTTTTAGTGTAATCAAATGAAGTAATTTCAGCTCATCCACACCCTCACCAGCTCTACCATAATAAAAAGCAAAGGCTGAAATGAAAGCCTTTTTGGAAAGAAACACTAAAATGTTTTGTTAAAATATGGGCAAAAGAGATTTTTTTTAAACCACTGTGATTTTCATTTCCTCTCTCAAGCTAACCTTCAGGTAAATTGCAATATATGATCAATGTTTCCATGCAGCAGTCAATTCTTCTGAAGTTCTCACTGTAATTTCTGATTGGCCTGCTCATTTTAAGGGCAGTGAAGTGGATGTTAAAGTACAGTATTACCTCCTTGGAACCTACTACTGAATTAAAAAAATACTAATAAAATAATTTCTCAGTATTAGATGAAAGCAGGAAAAGTCGTTCTCGTTTTATTTTATTTTCCTAGAAAAAAAAATCTTTACTGAGCCCCAGCGTGTCTATTATGTAACATAACCCTTGTAGGGGATCATACTGTGAGTTCAGATAGGACAAGAGGAAATGGCCTCAAGTTGTGCCAGGGGAGATTTACGTTGGGTGTTAGGAAAAATTTCTTCCATGAAAGGGTTGTCCAGGCCCAGGGCTGCCCTGTGCCTGGAGGGGTTTCAAAGCTGTAGAGATGTGGTGCTAAGGCACATGGTTAAGTGTTGAACTTGGAAGTGTTGGGTTAGCAGTTGGATTCCATGATCTGGAAGGTCTTTTCCAACCAAAACAATTCCATGATTCACCACCTAGCTGTATCCTGAGCCTCAAATTTATTTGGACATCTTCCTACCATTCCAAAGAGCTTGACAAAATGTTTTAAAAAGCTTGAACCCAAACAAGTGGATGGACATGTCAGATTATAATTTTTTTTTTTTTTTTTATTATATATCTCTTAGTCAGTTCAAACTCTTCTCCCTTTATCTTGCATCAGTAAGATCACTGGTTTAAGTTGAGAAGCAATCAGAAGTGAAAGGAACCTTTTTGGTAAGCATTCTATTGAAGTTGCCCCTGGGGCACACTCCTTTTCTTCATTTGTCTTTACAGGATGGTCTACTCATTGAAGTGCCATTGGACATATTATACTGACTTACCATCATTAGGCAGCAAATTTCTTGTCAAAAGTATCATAATTATGTGCAAAAACACAGACCCATTCATAAAGCTGTGGAAATTCATGTGGTCTACACTTAAGTTTAGTAAAGAACTGAAAAGGGGCTTCTTTTGGCCATATCTGAAGTTGTGGAATATTTATATCAGTTACTGAGTGGTTTTGTTCACAAAATAAAAGCAGTTCCCCATGCTTATGAGCTCACTAAACACATTTGGATTAATTATTTTTCAAAGCTTGAATTTAGAAGCTGATCTCATATTTTAGAATCTGTAGAGTGAAGAACAATTTGAGTATGAGCATGGACAAGCAAACTTGAATCTTTTGGAGGCTGGGGATACTTTGCTGGCAAGAAAAGCCAATTTTCATCACTACGTAGCTCTTGAATATGTAAAATGGTTAGAATAAGAAGTGGTAAATATGTTCAGCAAGTTCCACATCAACAGAATATAAACTAGTAAAAGTACTCATTGAGATCATAATGTAGTCAGTATTGTCAGATAAAAATGATGCTTTAAGAGTGCATTTTCTCTATCACAATGAAAATGGTAGCTATAGTAATTAAATGGGACACTTTTAGCAATTCATAATCTATGGTTCCATCGTACACCTTCATTATTTCCTCTATAATTGGGATTTTAATCCTTGTATTTGTTCTTTTTTAAATTATATTACCATTGCAAGGCATTCCTACTGATTTATTGATTTATTTTATATATCATAAGTGATTCCTGAGGAGCATAATAATGAAGGAGAATGTTATTTAATTCTATACAAATATTTAGGGATGGAGCCAATGTTGCGTGGCTTTATTATGAGAAACCCCATTTCTTCTAATATCAATGTCACCTTACAAAGCTCCTCATCTACTTTGAGGAAAGAAGGATTATTAGAGCTGACAGCATACTTGGCTTTTCAAGGCTATTATATTTCTTGTAATTATTCCTTCTGAATTTC
Source organism: Merops nubicus (assembly GCF_000691845.1). NCBI lineage: Eukaryota > Metazoa > Chordata > Aves > Coraciiformes > Meropidae > Merops > Merops nubicus. Next base: position 257,869 of record NW_008630009.1, on the reverse strand, counting down.
TACATGCAGCGTGACTTCCACTGAGAGCCTGTTTGCCCTATTAGTCTGATAGCAGTTTAAACAAACAGGTTTCTTCCTTTAATATTGAATTGTCAAAACAAAACTGCCATCAAATATTTGAAAAAGATACCTAATATGATTCTTTGTATCCTTTTATTTTGGGAACAGGAGACATTGGCAAATGCTTTCACGTGCCCTTCCTTTAAGCATGAGTTTTAACAGATGTACTCAAATATGAATCAAATTGAAAACCTAATTTTCCTGTCTATGCATGAGGTTTTTTCATATTCATTGCCAGGGTTTCATAGTTTGGGAAGAGAAGGAAAATAATATCTAAAAAGAATTTAAAAAAAAAAAAAAAGGCAGGAAAGGAAAACCTAAAGAGAAAACAAATTAATAAATTTCCAGCAGGTTAACAACCAGTGTTCTATTTTTCCTGTTCACTATATAATTTGGGATTTATCTTTTACAAGATATGCTGCTGTTTTTAGTAAGCAGAAATTGCTTTCTCTGGGGTTTTCTAGTAAAGGTAAGGAAACGGAATAGCATGAAAGCAGCATGTGTGTTTTATAAATTATATTCCTGTTTCCTAAAGAGAGCTGTACTAACCTCCAGTCTCATGTGGCAAAGATACATTTTCCATATGCTTCATATATATGTGTAGATTATGTATAGTTACTTTGTTGGGTTTTTTTCCATTTTGCCTTGTGTTATAATCACATCAGTTGTTCAGACCTGAGGCTGAGAAGATTCTCCAAGGAAAGCACAGGATGCTGCAGGAGCTGATTCAGTGGGTGGTACTCTCCCTTTTGAGTCAGAGCTGAACTAAAACTTTGGCATGTAGTTCTGGAAGGAAATGTCTGAATGAAAGAGAAAATTGGAGTCTATCAGTAGGGAAGTTAACCATCTTGCCATAACCTGATTACATGTCAGTAGCAGGAGTAGATGAATTCGGTCTTGGATAAACCCCTCACTTTTAAAGAGGGTTTTAATTCCCTGTGAGTAGAGGGATTGCTTTGTTTTGCTCAAATGAGGCATCAAAAGGAATAAAAAAGTTTATGGCCACATAAAAATAATGGTAATGACATGTTCTGCATTTAGATGGACTTTGGAGCTGATGTCTCCATTTAAAAAAAAAAAAAAAAAAGATGCCCAGATGTACGACTTGGTGTGTTGCTGGTAGAGGGCAAGAGACTGTCAGAGCAGAGAAACTGGCTTTCCACCACTCTGATCTCAGAGATTGTCTTTACTATGTGCTTACTTGACCACAGGAATCCTGATTTCCTTAAAGAAACTCAAAAACTGCTCACCAACAGCTGCTAAAAATAACATCTGTATGGCTATCACTGTCGTGGTTCTTCCTGGCTTCGCAGATGCAGACACAGGCATGGTGACCTGCACGTTCAGGATGCACGTGAGCTGGCAATGAAAATGCTGACCTTGCAAAAAGGATCCAGACTTTTCACCTTGAAAAACATACCCAGTAAAGCAAGACAGATAATTGTAATGATGTACTGACTGGGATCATGCAAGCTCTGCTGAAAAATAGCTTAAAACTTTGGCAGTTCATGTTCAAATATGTTATTTAGCTGGGTTTAAATACTTCCTAGAACTACTCTTGAAGAGGGGATCTTTATTTAACACATTAGACTCTATGTATGCAAAGTGTGATCCATGAAGATATTAAATGTATTTTTCTTCAATTTAAACTGTAGCTACTTAGATTTCCTCCAGAGGTATAATAAATTACTAGTAAGAAAATATTTCCCTGAGGATAAAAAGTTAAATTCACATCTTTACCACAACTTTTGCTGGTAATAAATATTATGGAACTACTTGATGTCCACAGTTTCACAAAGTCTCTTTTTAGACTCCGTGTAGAATTCATATGATGTTTGTTAGATGCACAGATAACATGGCAAAGAGTGCAGAGGGCAGCCACACAGAATGATTGATCTGACAGAATATCTGTGAATGATTGTATGAAGGAAAACAAGCATGTTTATCAAATGAAGCTTTTACCTCCATGTATATTTCCAAAAAATATTAAATTTGAGTATAATTTCAAAGTTGGCAGCAATTCATTAAAGTCAATGTATTGAAGTCAAATAATCTTTCCATTTTGTATGTGAACTGACTGTCTGCCTTAAGTTTAGACTTAAATTTAGGCTTACTTTAGATACTCCTTGAAAGGAGCAGTGAAGCTACAAGGGTAGATATTTTCAGAGAAACAGACCCTTTTTTTTTTTTCTTTTTTTTTGTTATCACAATATATGTAGTAGTGAGATATTGGAGTTGTGGCAAAGTCTGCATTTCCAAACCTGCAAAAGAATAAATCAGGCTCTGAAAAAACAACTATGCCATCAAAAACCCTATGGTGGGGTCAAAACAGGCCTTGATAATCTTATATAAGTAATTACCACAACAAAATGGGGCTATTTTCCTGTCTGCAGTGCACATTGTAGCCTGTAACTGAGTCACCACGCTGCACTAGCTTGCATCTGAGGGTTCCCTTGAACTGCGGCAAGCTGTATGAAATTTTAGGAATTGCTTCTCTGCCCCATTGGCTTGATTCTGCCAAAACACTCAGCCAGCTCTGTGGGCTGTGATGTATCTTTGCTCTGTAGATTGTCACCCTGTTTACTCTGTTCATAGGAAAAGGAAGAGACAATGGATTTGGTGTGTCAGCTTTAGAAGGTGATAGATGGTGTAGGTGCATCAGTCTGGCTGGAAGTGTCTGCTCAGCATCTCTGTGGTGGATGGGACAGAGAAAAGAAGCAGTGAGAATGGCCTTTTTTTGTTAGCATCTAGCTTCCAAATGGATCTCAGGGATGTCTATGAGAAGTGACAAGGGCTGACAAAGCAGCGTGTAATAGATTCTGTAACTGTAACTATATATTACATTCTTTTGACTTCCACCAGTGCCCTGTAAGAACTGTTCTCTAATAATATACAGAATGGAATGGGTCATATTACATTGAGAATGGGCAAACACTGTCATTTCCTTTTTTAAGATTTGTTGTTGGTTGTTTTGTTGGTCTTTTTTTTTTTTTCTTTTTCTTTGTAAGGTCAGCTTGTACAACTGCTGTGCCTGAAAACCAAAGCAAGATTTCAATCAGTTCTTGTCAGAGAATCGTGACTAATCCCAATCCTCCTTTTTAAATATAAGTTCTTGAATTGAGATGGAA